>NW_027276629.1:0-36994 GCF_030028105.1 Mobula birostris | reverse complement strand
AAAGACAAAAAAGTTGATTTCACAGTGAATAGAATGCTTTGACATAAAAGTAGTATACATTTCAATTTTACACCAAAGCACTTACTGGAAACCTAATGGAAACACTTTAGGTTAACTTTCCACATGATTATGAGTAGTTTGAAAGTTGTTTCATGCCTGTACACATCAACACAAAAAAGTTGTTATCTCAGTGCATGCAGTGCTTAAACAATACAAATAGTATACATTTCAATTTTACTCCAAAGCACTTACTGCAAACCTAATGGAAACACTTTAAGTTAACTTCCCACATGATTCTGAGATGTCTGAAAGTTGTTTCATACCTGTGCACATAAAGACAAAAAAGTTGATTTCACAGTGAGTAGAATGATTTGACATAAAAGTAGTATACATTTCAATTGTACTCAAAAGTCCTGACTGCAAACTTAATGCAAACAGATTTGGTTAACTTCCCAGATGAGTATGACTAGGTTTAAAGTTTTTCATGCCTGAGTTCATCAAGACAAAAAAGTTACTTTCTCAGTACTACTATGCTCTGACATTAAGGTAGTATACATCTCAATTTTACACCAAAGTACTTACTGCAAACTAATGGAAACACCTTAGGTTAACTTCCCACATGATTATGAGTAGTTTGAAAGTTGATTCATGGCTGTACACATCAACACAAAAAAGTTGTTATCTCAGTGCATGTAATGCTTAGACAATACAAATAGTATACATTTCAATTTTACACCAAAGTACTTACTGCAAACCTAATGGAAACAACTTAGATTAACTTCCCATATGATACTGAGATGTCTGAAAGTTGTTTCATACCTGTGCACATCAAGACAAAAAAGTTGTTTTCTCAGTGCATGCAATGCTTTTACAATACAAATAGTATACATTTCAATTGTACTCAAAAGTCCTGACTGCAAACCTAATGCAAACAGATTTGGTTGACTTCCCAGATGAGTATGACTAGGTTTAAAGTTGTTTCATGCCTCAGTTCATCAAGACAAAAAAGTTAATTTCTCAGTACTACTATGCTCTGACTTTAAGGTAGTATACATCTCAATTTTACACCAAAGTACTTACTGCAAACTAATGGAAACACCTTAGGTTAACTTCCCACATGATTATGAGTAGTTTGAAAGTTGTATCATGGCTGTACACATCAACACAAAAAAGTTGTTATCTCAGTGCATGCAATGCTTCGACAATACAAATAGTATGCATTTCAATTTTACACCAAAGTACTTACTGCAAACCTAATGGAAACACCATAGTTTAACTTCCCACATGATTCTGAGATGTCTGAAAGTTGTTTCATAGCTGTGCACATAAAGACAAAAAAGTTGATTTCACAGTGAATAGAATGCTTTGACATAAAAGTAGTATACAATTCAATTTTACACCAAAACACTTACTGCAAACCTAATGGAAACACTTTAGGTTAACTTTCCACATGATTATGAGTAGTTTGAAAGTTGTTTCATGGCTGTACACATCAACACAAAAAAGTTGTTATCTCAGTGCATGCAGTGCTTAAACAATACAAATACTATACATTTCAATATTACTCCAAAGCACTTACTGCAAACCTAATGGAAACACTTTAATTTAACTTCCCACATGATTCTGAGATGTCTGAAAGTTGTTTCATACCTGTGCACATAAAGACAAAAAAGTTGATTTCACAGTGAATAGAATGCTTTGACATAAAAGTAGTATACATTTCAATTGTACTCAAAAGTCCTGACTGCAAACCTAATGCAAACAGATTTGGTTGACTTCCCAGATGAGTATGACTAGGTTTAAAGTTGTTTCATGCCTCACTTCATCAAGACAAAAAAGTTAATTTCTCAGTACGACTATGCTCTGACTTTAAGGTAGTATACATCTCAATTTTACACCAAAGTACTTACTGCAAACTAATGGAAACACCTTAGGTTAACTTCCCACATGATTATGAGTAGTTTGAAAGTTCTTTCATGGCTGTACACATCAACACAAAAAAGTTGTTATCTCAGTGCATGCAATGCTTCGACAATACAAATAGTATGCATTTCAATTTTACACCAAAGTACTTACTGCAAACCTAATGGAAACACCATAGGTTAACTTCCCACATGATTCTGAGATGTCTGAAAGTTGTTTCATAGCTGTGCACATAAAGACAAAAAAGTTGATTTCACAGTGAATAGAATGCTTTGACATAAAAGTAGTATACAATTCAATTGTACTCAAAAGTCCTGACTGCAAACCTAATGCAAACAGATTTGGTTGACTTCCCAGATGAGTATGACTAGGTTTAAAGTTGTTTCATGCCTCAGTTCATCAAGACAAAAAAGTTAATTTCTCAGTACTACTATGCTCTGAATTTAAGGTAGTATACATCTCAATTTTACACCAAAGTACTTACTGCAAACTAATGGAAACACCTTAGGTTAACTTCCCACATGATTATGAGTAGTTTGAAAGTTGTTTCATGGCTGTACACATCAACACAAAAAAGTTGTTATCTCAGTGCATGCAATGCTTAGACAATACAGATAGTATACATTTCAATTTTACTCCAAAGCACTTACTGCAAACCTAATGGAAACACCATAGGTTAACTTCCCACATGATTCTGAGATGTCTGAAAGTTGTTTCATAGCTTACACATAAAGACAAAAAAGTTGATTTCACAGTGAATAGAATGCTTTGACATAAAAGTAGTATACATTTCAATTTTACACCAAAGCACTTACTGCAAACCTAATGGAAACACTTTAGGTTAACTTTCCACATGATTATGAGTAGTTTGAAAGTTGTTTCATGGCTGTACACATCAACACAAAAAAGTTGTTATCTCAGTGCATGCAGTGCTTAAACAATACAAATAGTATACATTTCAATTTTACTCCAAAGCACTTACTGCAAACCTAATGGAAACACTTTAAGTTAACTTCCCACATGATTCTGAGATGTCTGAAAGTTGTTTCATACCTGTGCACATAAAGACAAAAAAGTTGATTTCACAGTGAGTAGAATGATTTGACATAAAAGTAGTATACATTTCAATTGTACTCAAAAGTCCTGACTGCAAACTTAATGCAAACAGATTTGGTTAACTTCCCAGATGAGTATGACTAGGTTTAAAGTTTTTCATGCCTGAGTTCATCAAGACAAAAAAGTTACTTTCTCAGTACTACTATGCTCTGACATTAAGGTAGTATACATCTCAATTTTACACCAAAGTACTTACTGCAAACTAATGGAAACACCTTAGGTTAACTTCCCACATGATTATGAGTAGTTTGAAAGTTGATTCATGGCTGTACACATCAACACAAAAAAGTTGTTATCTCAGTGCATGTAATGCTTAGACAATACAAATAGTATACATTTCAATTTTACACCAAAGTACTTACTGCAAACCTAATGGAAACAACTTAGATTAACTTCCCATATGATTCTGAGATGTCTGAAAGTTGTTTCATACCTGTGCACATCAAGACAAAAAAGTTGTTTTCTCAGTGCATGCAATGCTTTTACAATACAAATAGTATACATTTCAATTTTACACCAAAGCACTTACTGCAAACCTAATGGAAACACCTTAGGTCAACTTTCCACATGATTATGAGTAGTTTGAAAGTTGTTTCATGGCTGTACACATCAACACAAAAAAGTTGTTATCTCAGTGCATGCAATGCTTAGACAATTCAAATAGTATACATTTCAATTTTACACCAAAGCACTTACTGCAAACCTAATGGAAACAACTTAGGATAACTTCCCACATGATTCTGAGATGTCTGAAAGTTGTTTCATAGCTGTGCACATAAAGGCAAAAAAGTTGATTTCACAGTGAATAGAATGCTTTGACATAAAAGTAGTATACATTTCAATTGTACTCAAAAGTCCTGACTGCAAACCTAATGCAAACAGATTTGGTTAACTTCCCAGATGAGTATGACTAGGTTTAAAGTTGTTTCATGCCTCAGTTCATCAAGACAAAAAAGTTAATTTCTCAGTACCACTATGCTCTGACTTTAAGGTAGTATACATCTCAATTTTACACCAAAGTACTTACTGCAAACTAATGGAAACACCTTAGGTTAACTTCCCACATGATTATGAGTAGTTTGAAAGTTGATTCATGGCTGTACACATCAACACAAAAAAGTTGTTATCTCAGTGCATGCAATGCTTAGACAATACAAATAGTATGCATTTCAATTTTACACCAAAGTACTTACTGCAAACCTAATGGAAACAACTTAGATTAACTTCCCATATGATTCTGAGATCTCTGAAAGTTGTTTCATACCTGTGCACATCAAGACAAAAAAGTTGTTATCTCAGTGCATGCAATGCTTAGACAATTCAAATAGTATACATTTCAATTTTACACCAAAGCACTTACTGCAAACCTAATGGAAACAACTTAGGGTAACTTCCCACATGATTCTGAGATGTCTGAAAGTTGTTTCATAGCTGTGCACATAAAGACAAAAAAGTTGATTTCCCAGTGAATAGAATGCTTTAACATAAAAGTAGTATACATTTCAATTTTACACCAAAGCACTTACTGCAAACCTAATGGAAACACCTTAGGTTAACTTTCCACATGATTATGAGTAGTTTGAAAGTTGTTTCATGGCTGTACACATCAACAGAAAAAAGTTGTTATCTCAGAGCATGCAATGCTTAGACAATACAAATAGTATACATTTCAATTTTACTCCAAAGCACTTACTGCAAACCTAAAGGAAACACCATAGGTTAACTTCCCTCATGATTCTGAGATGTCTGAAAGTTGTTTCATAGCTGTGCACATAAAGAGAAAAAAGTTGATTTCACAGTGAATAGAATGCTTTGACATAAAAGTAGTATACATTTCAATTGTACTCAAAAGTCCTGACTGCAAACCTAATGCAAACAGATTTGGTTGACTTCCCAGATGAGTATGACTAGGTTTAAAGTTGTTTCATGCCTCAGTTCATCAAGACAAAAAAGTTAATTTCTCAGTACTACTATGCTCTGACTTTAAGGTAGTATACATCTCAATTTTACACCAAAGTACTTACTGCAAACTAATGGAAACACCTTAGGTTAACTTCCCACATGATTATGAGTAGTTTGAAAGTTGTTTCATGGCTGTACACATCAACACAAAAAAGTTGTTATCTCAGTGCATGCAATGCTTAGACAATACAGATAGTATACATTTCAATTTTACTCCAAAGCACTTACTGCAAACCTAATGGAAACACCATAGGTTAACTTCCCACATGATTCTGAGATGTCTGAAAGTTGTTTCATAGCTTACACATAAAGACAAAAAAGTTGATTTCACAGTGAATAGAATGCTTTGACATAAAAGTAGTATACATTTCAATTTTACACCAAAGCACTTACTGCAAACCTAATGGAAACACTTTAGGTTAACTTTCCACATGATTATGAGTAGTTTGAAAGTTGTTTCATGGCTGTACACATCAACACAAAAAAGTTGTTATCTCAGTGCATGCAGTGCTTAAACAATACAAATAGTATACATTTCAATTTTACTCCAAAGCACTTACTGCAAACCTAATGGAAACACTTTAAGTTAACTTCCCACATGATTCTGAGATGTCTGAAAGTTGTTTCATACCTGTGCACATAAAGACAAAAAAGTTGATTTCACAGTGAGTAGAATGATTTGACATAAAAGTAGTATACATTTCAATTGTACTCAAAAGTCCTGACTGCAAACTTAATGCAAACAGATTTGGTTAACTTCCCAGATGAGTATGACTAGGTTTAAAGTTTTTCATGCCTGAGTTCATCAAGACAAAAAAGTTACTTTCTCAGTACTACTATGCTCTGACATTAAGGTAGTATACATCTCAATTTTACACCAAAGTACTTACTGCAAACTAATGGAAACACCTTAGGTTAACTTCCCACATGATTATGAGTAGTTTGAAAGTTGATTCATGGCTGTACACATCAACACAAAAAAGTTGTTATCTCAGTGCATGTAATGCTTAGACAATACAAATAGTATACATTTCAATTTTACACCAAAGTACTTACTGCAAACCTAATGGAAACAACTTAGATTAACTTCCCATATGATTCTGAGATGTCTGAAAGTTGTTTCATACCTGTGCACATCAAGACAAAAAAGTTGTTTTCTCAGTGCATGCAATGCTTTTACAATACAAATAGTATACATTTCAATTTTACACCAAAGCACTTACTGCAAACCTAATGGAAACACCTTAGGTCAACTTTCCACATGATTATGAGTAGTTTGAAAGTTGTTTCATGGCTGTACACATCAACACAAAAAAGTTGTTATCTCAGTGCATGCAATGCTTAGACAATTCAAATAGTATACATTTCAATTTTACACCAAAGCACTTACTGCAAACCTAATGGAAACAACTTAGGTTAACTTCCCACATGATTCTGAGATGTCTGAAAGTTGTTTCATAGCTGTGCACATAAAGACAAAAAAGTTGATTTCACAGTGAATAGAATGCTTTGACATAAAAGTAGTATACATTTCAATTGTACTCAAAAGTCCTGACTGCAAACCTAATGCAAACAGATTTGGTTGACTTCCCAGATGAGTATGACTAGGTTTAAAGTTGTTTCATGCCTCAGTTCATCAAGACAAAAAAGTTAATTTCTCAGTACTACTATGCTCTGACTTTAAGGTAGTATACATCTCAATTTTACACCAAAGTACTTACTGCAAACTAATGGAAACACCTTAGGTTAACTTCCCACATGATTATGAGTAGTTTGAAAGTTGTATCATGGCTGTACACATCAACACAAAAAAGTTGTTATCTCAGTGCATGCAATGCTTCGACAATACAAATAGTATGCATTTCAATTTTACACCAAAGTACTTACTGCAAACCTAATGGAAACACCATAGTTTAACTTCCCACATGATTCTGAGATGTCTGAAAGTTGTTTCATAGCTGTGCACATAAAGACAAAAAAGTTGATTTCACAGTGAATAGAATGCTTTGACATAAAAGTAGTATACAATTCAATTTTACACCAAAACACTTACTGCAAACCTAATGGAAACACTTTAGGTTAACTTTCCACATGATTATGAGTAGTTTGAAAGTTGTTTCATGGCTGTACACATCAACACAAAAAAGTTGTTATCTCAGTGCATGCAGTGCTTAAACAATACAAATAGTATACATTTCAATATTACTCCAAAGCACTTACTGCAAACCTAATGGAAACACTTTAATTTAACTTCCCACATGATTCTGAGATGTCTGAAAGTTGTTTCATACCTGTGCACATAAAGACAAAAAAGTTGATTTCACAGTGAATAGAATGCTTTGACATAAAAGTAGTATACATTTCAATTGTACTCAAAAGTCCTGACTGCAAACCTAATGCAAACAGATTTGGTTGACTTCCCAGATGAGTATGACTAGGTTTAAAGTTGTTTCATGCCTCACTTCATCAAGACAAAAAAGTTAATTTCTCAGTACGACTATGCTCTGACTTTAAGGTAGTATACATCTCAATTTTACACCAAAGTACTTACTGCAAACTAATGGAAACACCTTAGGTTAACTTCCCACATGATTATGAGTAGTTTGAAAGTTGTTTCATGGCTGTACACATCAACACAAAAAAGTTGTTATCTCAGTGCATGCAATGCTTCGACAATACAAATAGTATGCATTTCAATTTTACACCAAAGTACTTACTGCAAACCTAATGGAAACACCATAGGTTAACTTCCCACATGATTCTGAGATGTCTGAAAGTTGTTTCATAGCTGTGCACATAAAGACAAAAAAGTTGATTTCACAGTGAATAGAATGCTTTGACATAAAAGTAGTATACAATTCAATTGTACTCAAAAGTCCTGACTGCAAACCTAATGCAAACAGATTTGGTTGACTTCCCAGATGAGTATGACTAGGTTTAAAGTTGTTTCATGCCTCAGTTCATCAAGACAAAAAAGTTAATTTCTCAGTACTACTATGCTCTGAATTTAAGGTAGTATACATCTCAATTTTACACCAAAGTACTTACTGCAAACTAATGGAAACACCTTAGGTTAACTTCCCACATGATTATGAGTAGTTTGAAAGTTGTTTCATGGCTGTACACATCAACACAAAAAAGTTGTTATCTCAGTGCATGCAATGCTTAGACAATACAGATAGTATACATTTCAATTTTACTCCAAAGCACTTACTGCAAACCTAATGGAAACACCATAGGTTAACTTCCCACATGATTCTGAGATGTCTGAAAGTTGTTTCATAGCTTACACATAAAGACAAAAAAGTTGATTTCACAGTGAATAGAATGCTTTGACATAAAAGTAGTATACATTTCAATTTTACACCAAAGCACTTACTGCAAACCTAATGGAAACACTTTAGGTTAACTTTCCACATGATTATGAGTAGTTTGAAAGTTGTTTCATGGCTGTACACATCAACACAAAAAAGTTGTTATCTCAGTGCATGCAGTGCTTAAACAATACAAATAGTATACATTTCAATTTTACTCCAAAGCACTTACTGCAAACCTAATGGAAACACTTTAAGTTAACTTCCCACATGATTCTGAGATGTCTGAAAGTTGTTTCATACCTGTGCACATAAAGACAAAAAAGTTGATTTCACAGTGAGTAGAATGATTTGACATAAAAGTAGTATACATTTCAATTGTACTCAAAAGTCCTGACTGCAAACTTAATGCAAACAGATTTGGTTAACTTCCCAGATGAGTATGACTAGGTTTAAAGTTTTTCATGCCTGAGTTCATCAAGACAAAAAAGTTACTTTCTCAGTACTACTATGCTCTGACATTAAGGTAGTATACATCTCAATTTTACACCAAAGTACTTACTGCAAACTAATGGAAACACCTTAGGTTAACTTCCCACATGATTATGAGTAGTTTGAAAGTTGATTCATGGCTGTACACATCAACACAAAAAAGTTGTTATCTCAGTGCATGTAATGCTTAGACAATACAAATAGTATACATTTCAATTTTACACCAAAGTACTTACTGCAAACCTAATGGAAACAACTTAGATTAACTTCCCATATGATTCTGAGATGTCTGAAAGTTGTTTCATACCTGTGCACATCAAGACAAAAAAGTTGTTTTCTCAGTGCATGCAATGCTTTTACAATACAAATAGTATAGATTTCAATTTTACACCAAAGCACTTACTGCAAACCTAATGGAAACACCTTAGGTCAACTTTCCACATGATTATGAGTAGTTTGAAAGTTGTTTCATGGCTGTACACATCAACACAAAAAAGTTGTTATCTCAGTGCATGCAATGCTTCGACAATACAAATAGTATGCATTTCAATTTTACACCAAAGTACTTACTGCAAACCTAATGGAAACACCATAGGTTAACTTCCCACATGATTCTGAGATGTCTGAAAGTTGTTTCATAGCTGTGCACATAAAGACAAAAAAGTTGATTTCACAGTGAATAGAATGCTTTGACATAAAAGTAGTATACAATTCAATTGTACTCAAAAGTCCTGACTGCAAACCTAATGCAAACAGATTTGGTTGACTTCCCAGATGAGTATGACTAGGTTTAAAGTTGTTTCATGCCTCAGTTCATCAAGACAAAAAAGTTAATTTCTCAGTACTACTATGCTCTGAATTTAAGGTAGTATACATCTCAATTTTACACCAAAGTACTTACTGCAAACTAATGGAAACACCTTAGGTTAACTTCCCACATGATTATGAGTAGTTTGAAAGTTGTTTCATGGCTGTACACATCAACACAAAAAAGTTGTTATCTCAGTGCTTGCAATGCTTAGACAATACAGATAGTATACATTTCAATTTTACTCCAAAGCACTTACTGCAAACCTAATGGAAACACCATAGGTTAACTTCCCACATGATTCTGAGATGTCTGAAAGTTGTTTCATAGCTTACACATAAAGACAAAAAAGTTGATTTCACAGTGAATAGAATGCTTTGACATAAAAGTAGTATACATTTCAATTTTACACCAAAGCACTTACTGCAAACCTAATGGAAACACTTTAGGTTAACTTTCCACATGATTATGAGTAGTTTGAAAGTTGTTTCATGGCTGTACACATCAACACAAAAAAGTTGTTATCTCAGTGCATGCAGTGCTTAAACAATACAAATAGTATACATTTCAATTTTACTCCAAAGCACTTACTGCAAACCTAATGGAAACACTTTAAGTTAACTTCCCACATGATTCTGAGATGTCTGAAAGTTGTTTCATACCTGTGCACATAAAGACAAAAAAGTTGATTTCACAGTGAGTAGAATGATTTGACATAAAAGTAGTATACATTTCAATTGTACTCAAAAGTCCTGACTGCAAACTTAATGCAAACAGATTTGGTTAACTTCCCAGATGAGTATGACTAGGTTTAAAGTTTTTCATGCCTGAGTTCATCAAGACAAAAAAGTTACTTTCTCAGTACTACTATGCTCTGACATTAAGGTAGTATACATCTCAATTTTACACCAAAGTACTTACTGCAAACTAATGGAAACACCTTAGGTTAACTTCCCACATGATTATGAGTAGTTTGAAAGTTGATTCATGGCTGTACACATCAACACAAAAAAGTTGTTATCTCAGTGCATGTAATGCTTAGACAATACAAATAGTATACATTTCAATTTTACACCAAAGTACTTACTGCAAACCTAATGGAAACAACTTAGATTAACTTCCCATATGATTCTGAGATGTCTGAAAGTTGTTTCATACCTGTGCACATCAAGACAAAAAAGTTGTTTTCTCAGTGCATGCAATGCTTTTACAATACAAATAGTATAGATTTCAATTTTACACCAAAGCACTTACTGCAAACCTAATGGAAACACTTTAGGTCAACTTTCCACATGATTATGAGTAGTTTGAAAGTTGTTTCATGGCTGTACACATCAACACAAAAAAGTTGTTATCTCAGTGCATGCAGTGCTTAAACAATACAAATAGTATACATTTCAATATTACTCCAAAGCACTTACTGCAAACCTAATGGAAACACTTTAATTTAACTTCCCACATGATTCTGAGATGTCTGAAAGTTGTTTCATACCTGTGCACATAAAGACAAAAAAGTTGATTTCACAGTGAATAGAATGCTTTGACATAAAAGTAGTATACATTTCAATTGTACTCAAAAGTCCTGACTGCAAACCTAATGCAAACAGATTTGGTTGACTTCCCAGATGAGTATGACTAGGTTTAAAGTTGTTTCATGCCTCAGTTCATCAAGACAAAAAAGTTAATTTCTCAGTACTACTATGCTCTGACTTTAAGGTAGTATACATCTCAATTTTACACCAAAGTACTTACTGCAAACTAATGGAAACACCTTAGGTTAACTTCCCACATGATTATGAGTAGTTTGAAAGTTGTTTCATGGCTGTACACATCAACACAAAAAAGTTGTTGTCTCAGTGCATGCAATGCTTCGACAATACAAATAGTAAGCATTTCAATTTCACACCAAAGTACTTACTGCAAACCTAATGGAAACACCATAGGTTAACTTCCCACATGATTCTGAGATGTCTGAAAGTTGTTTCATACCTGTGCACATCAAGACAAAAAAGTTGATTTCACAGTGAGTAGAATGATTTGACATAAAAGTAGTATACATTTCAATTGTACTCAAAAGTCCTGACTGCAAACCTAATGCAAACCGATTTGGTTAACTTCCCAGATGAGTATGACTAGGTTTAAAGTTGTTTCATGCCTCAGTTCATCAAGACAAAAAAGTTAATTTCTCAGTACCACTATGCTCTGACTTTAAGGTAGTATACATCTCAATTTTACACCAAAGTACTTACTGCAAACTAATGGAAACACCTTAGGTTAACTTCCCACATGATTATGAGTAGTTTGAAAGTTGATTCATGGCTGTACACATCAACACAAAAAGTTGTTATCTCAGTGCATGTAACGCTTAGACAATACAAATAGTATGCATTTCAATTTTACACCAAAGTACTTACTGCAAACCTAATGGAAACAACTTAGATTAACTTCCCATATGATTCTGAGATGTCTGAAAGTTGTTTCATACCTGTGCACATCAAGACAAAAAAGTTGTTTTCTCAGTGCATGCAATGCTTTTACAATACAAATAGTATACATTTCAATTTTACACCAAAGCACTTACTTCAAACCTAATGGAAACACCTTTATTCAACTTTCCACATGATTATGAGTAGTTTGAAAGTTGTTTCATGGCTGTACACATCAACACAAAAAAGTTGTTATCTCAGTGCATGCAATGCTTAGACAATACAAATAGTATACATTTCAATTTTACACCAAAGCACTTACTGCAAACCTAATGGAAACAACTTAGGATAACTTCCCACATGATTCTGAGATGTCTGAAAGTTGTTTCATAGCTGTGCACATAAAGGCAAAAAAGTTGATTTCACAGTGAATAGAATGCTTTGACATAAAAGTAGTATACATTTCAATTGTACTCAAAAGTCCTGACTGCAAACCTAATGCAAACAGATTTGGTTGACTTCCCAGATGAGTATGACTAGGTTTAAAGTTGTTTCATGCCTCAGTTCATCAAGACAAAAAAGTTAATTTCTCAGTACTACTATGCTCTGAATTTAAGGTAGTATACATCTCAATTTTACACCAAAGTACTTACTGCAAACTAATGGAAACACCTTAGGTTAACTTCCCACATGATTATGAGTAGTTTGAAAGTTGTTTCATGGCTGTACACATCAACACAAAAAAGTTGTTATCTCAGTGCATGCAATGCTTAGACAATACAAATAGTATACATTTCAATTTTACTCCAAAGCACTTACTGCAAACCTAATGGAAACACCATAGGTTAACTTCTCACATGATTCTGAGATGTCTGAAAGTTGTTTCATAGCTGTGCACATAAAGAATAAAAAGTTGATTTCACAGTGAATAGAATGCTTTGACATAAAAGTAGTATACATTTCAATTTTACACCAAAGCACTTACTGCAAACCTAATGGAAACACTTTAGGTTAACTTTCCACATGATTATGAGTAGTTTGAAAGTTGTTTCATGGCTGTACACATCAACACAAAAAAGTTGTTATCTCAGTGCATGCAGTGCTTAAACAATACAAATAGTATACATTTCAATTTTACTCCAAAGCACTTACTGCAAACCTAATGGAAACACTTTAAGTTAACTTCCCACATGATTCTGAGATGTCTGAAAGTTGTTTCATACCTGTGCACATAAAGACAAAAAAGTTGATTTCACAGTGAGTAGAATGATTTGACATAAAAGTAGTATACATTTCAATTGTACTCAAAAGTCCTGACTGCAAACCTAATGCAAACAGATTTGGTTAACTTCCCAGATGAGTATGACTAAGTTTAAAGTTTTTCATGCCTCAGTTCATGAAGACAAAAAAGTTACTTTCTCAGTACTACTATGCTCTGACATTAAGGTAGTATACATCTCAATTTTACACCAAAGTACTTACTGCAAACTAATGGAAACACCTTAGGTTAACTTCCCACATGATTATGAGTAGTTTGAAAGTTGATTCATGGCTGTACACATCAACACAAAAAAGTTGTTATCTCAGTGCATGTAATGCTTAGACAATACAAATAGTATACATTTCAATTTTACACCAAAGTACTTACTGCAAACCTAATGGAAACAACTTAGATTAACTTCCCATATGATTCTGAGATGTCTGAAAGTTGTTTCATACCTGTGCACATCAAGACAAAAAAGTTGTTTTCTCAGTGCATGCAAAGCTTTTACAATACAAATAGTATACATTTCAATTTTACACCAAAGCACTTACTGCAAACCTAATGGAAACACCTTAGGTCAACTTTCCACATGATTCTGAGTAGTTTGAAAGTTGTTTCATGGCTGTACAAATCAACACAAAAAAGTTGTTATCTCAGTGCATGCAATGCTTAGACAATTCAAATAGTATACATTTCAATTTTACACCAAAGCACTTACTGCAAACCTAATGGAAACAACTTAGGGTAACTTCCCACATGATTCTGAGATGTCTGAAAGTTGTTTCATAGCTTACACATAAAGACAAAAAAGTTGATTTCACAGTGAATAGAATGCTTTGACATAAAAGTAGTATACATTTCAATTTTACACCAAAGCACTTACTGGAAACCTAATGGAAACACTTTAGGTTAACTTTCCACATGATTATGAGTAGTTTGAAAGTTGTTTCATGCCTGTACACATCAACACAAAAAAGTTGTTATCTCAGTGCATGCAGTGCTTAAACAATACAAATAGTATACATTTCAATTTTACTCCAAAGCACTTACTGCAAACCTAATGGAAACACTTTAAGTTAACTTCCCACATGATTCTGAGATGTCTGAAAGTTGTTTCATACCTGTGCACATAAAGACAAAAAAGTTGATTTCACAGTGAGTAGAATGATTTGACATAAAAGTAGTATACATTTCAATTGTACTCAAAAGTCCTGACTGCAAACTTAATGCAAACAGATTTGGTTAACTTCCCAGATGAGTATGACTAGGTTTAAAGTTTTTCATGCCTGAGTTCATCAAGACAAAAAAGTTACTTTCTCAGTACTACTATGCTCTGACATTAAGGTAGTATACATCTCAATTTTACACCAAAGTACTTACTGCAAACTAATGGAAACACCTTAGGTTAACTTCCCACATGATTATGAGTAGTTTGAAAGTTGATTCATGGCTGTACACATCAACACAAAAAAGTTGTTATCTCAGTGCATGTAATGCTTAGACAATACAAATAGTATACATTTCAATTTTACACCAAAGTACTTACTGCAAACCTAATGGAAACAACTTAGATTAACTTCCCATATGATTCTGAGATGTCTGAAAGTTGTTTCATACCTGTGCACATCAAGACAAAAAAGTTGTTTTCTCAGTGCATGCAATGCTTTTACAATACAAATAGTATACATTTCAATTGTACTCAAAAGTCCTGACTGCAAACCTAATGCAAACAGATTTGGTTGACTTCCCAGATGAGTATGACTAGGTTTAAAGTTGTTTCATGCCTCAGTTCATCAAGACAAAAAAGTTAATTTCTCAGTACTACTATGCTCTGACTTTAAGGTAGTATACATCTCAATTTTACACCAAAGTACTTACTGCAAACTAATGGAAACACCTTAGGTTAACTTCCCACATGATTATGAGTAGTTTGAAAGTTGTATCATGGCTGTACACATCAACACAAAAAAGTTGTTATCTCAGTGCATGCAATGCTTCGACAATACAAATAGTATGCATTTCAATTTTACACCAAAGTACTTACTGCAAACCTAATGGAAACACCATAGTTTAACTTCCCACATGATTCTGAGATGTCTGAAAGTTGTTTCATAGCTGTGCACATAAAGACAAAAAAGTTGATTTCACAGTGAATAGAATGCTTTGACATAAAAGTAGTATACAATTCAATTTTACACCAAAACACTTACTGCAAACCTAATGGAAACACTTTAGGTTAACTTTCCACATGATTATGAGTAGTTTGAAAGTTGTTTCATGGCTGTACACATCAACACAAAAAAGTTGTTATCTCAGTGCATGCAGTGCTTAAACAATACAAATACTATACATTTCAATATTACTCCAAAGCACTTACTGCAAACCTAATGGAAACACTTTAATTTAACTTCCCACATGATTCTGAGATGTCTGAAAGTTGTTTCATACCTGTGCACATAAAGACAAAAAAGTTGATTTCACAGTGAATAGAATGCTTTGACATAAAAGTAGTATACATTTCAATTGTACTCAAAAGTCCTGACTGCAAACCTAATGCAAACAGATTTGGTTGACTTCCCAGATGAGTATGACTAGGTTTAAAGTTGTTTCATGCCTCACTTCATCAAGACAAAAAAGTTAATTTCTCAGTACGACTATGCTCTGACTTTAAGGTAGTATACATCTCAATTTTACACCAAAGTACTTACTGCAAACTAATGGAAACACCTTAGGTTAACTTCCCACATGATTATGAGTAGTTTGAAAGTTGTTTCATGGCTGTACACATCAACACAAAAAAGTTGTTATCTCAGTGCATGCAATGCTTCGACAATACAAATAGTATGCATTTCAATTTTACACCAAAGTACTTACTGCAAACCTAATGGAAACACCATAGGTTAACTTCCCACATGATTCTGAGATGTCTGAAAGTTGTTTCATAGCTGTGCACATAAAGACAAAAAAGTTGATTTCACAGTGAATAGAATGCTTTGACATAAAAGTAGTATACAATTCAATTGTACTCAAAAGTCCTGACTGCAAACCTAATGCAAACAGATTTGGTTGACTTCCCAGATGAGTATGACTAGGTTTAAAGTTGTTTCATGCCTCAGTTCATCAAGACAAAAAAGTTAATTTCTCAGTACTACTATGCTCTGAATTTAAGGTAGTATACATCTCAATTTTACACCAAAGTACTTACTGCAAACTAATGGAAACACCTTAGGTTAACTTCCCACATGATTATGAGTAGTTTGAAAGTTGTTTCATGGCTGTACACATCAACACAAAAAAGTTGTTATCTCAGTGCATGCAATGCTTAGACAATACAGATAGTATACATTTCAATTTTACTCCAAAGCACTTACTGCAAACCTAATGGAAACACCATAGGTTAACTTCCCACATGATTCTGAGATGTCTGAAAGTTGTTTCATAGCTTACACATAAAGACAAAAAAGTTGATTTCACAGTGAATAGAATGCTTTGACATAAAAGTAGTATACATTTCAATTTTACACCAAAGCACTTACTGCAAACCTAATGGAAACACTTTAGGTTAACTTTCCACATGATTATGAGTAGTTTGAAAGTTGTTTCATGGCTGTACACATCAACACAAAAAAGTTGTTATCTCAGTGCATGCAGTGCTTAAACAATACAAATAGTATACATTTCAATTTTACTCCAAAGCACTTACTGCAAACCTAATGGAAACACTTTAAGTTAACTTCCCACATGATTCTGAGATGTCTGAAAGTTGTTTCATACCTGTGCACATAAAGACAAAAAAGTTGATTTCACAGTGAGTAGAATGATTTGACATAAAAGTAGTATACATTTCAATTGTACTCAAAAGTCCTGACTGCAAACTTAATGCAAACAGATTTGGTTAACTTCCCAGATGAGTATGACTAGGTTTAAAGTTTTTCATGCCTGAGTTCATCAAGACAAAAAAGTTACTTTCTCAGTACTACTATGCTCTGACATTAAGGTAGTATACATCTCAATTTTACACCAAAGTACTTACTGCAAACTAATGGAAACACCTTAGGTTAACTTCCCACATGATTATGAGTAGTTTGAAAGTTGATTCATGGCTGTACACATCAACACAAAAAAGTTGTTATCTCAGTGCATGTAATGCTTAGACAATACAAATAGTATACATTTCAATTTTACACCAAAGTACTTACTGCAAACCTAATGGAAACAACTTAGATTAACTTCCCATATGATTCTGAGATGTCTGAAAGTTGTTTCATACCTGTGCACATCAAGACAAAAAAGTTGTTTTCTCAGTGCATGCAATGCTTTTACAATACAAATAGTATACATTTCAATTTACACCAAAGCACTTACTGCAAACCTAATGGAAACACCTTAGGTCAACTTTCCACATGATTATGAGTAGTTTGAAAGTTGTTTCATGGCTGTACACATCAACACAAAAAGTTGTTATCTCAGTGCATGCAATGCTTTAGACAATTCAAATAGTATACATTTCAATTTTACACCAAAGCACTTACTGCAAACCTAATGGAAACAACTTAGGTTAACTTCCCACATGATTCTGAGATGTCTGAAAGTTGTTTCATAGCTGTGCACATAAAGACAAAAAAGTTGATTTCACAGTGAATAGAATGCTTTGACATAAAAGTAGTATACATTTCAATTGTACTCAAAAGTCCTGACTGCAAACCTAATGCAAACAGATTTGGTTGACTTCCCAGATGAGTATGACTAGGTTTAAAGTTGTTTCATGCCTCAGTTCATCAAGACAAAAAAGTTAATTTCTCAGTACTACTATGCTCTGACTTTAAGGTAGTATACATCTCAATTTTACACCAAAGTACTTACTGCAAACTAATGGAAACACCTTAGGTTAACTTCCCACATGATTATGAGTAGTTTGAAAGTTGTATCATGGCTGTACACATCAACACAAAAAAGTTGTTATCTCAGTGCATGCAATGCTTCGACAATACAAATAGTATGCATTTCAATTTTACACCCAAAGTACTTACTGCAAACCTAATGGAAACACCATAGTTTAACTTCCCACATGATTCTGAGATGTCTGAAAGTTGTTTCATAGCTGTGCACATAAAGACCAAAAAAGTTGATTTCACAGTGAATAGAATGCTTTGACATAAAAGTAGTATACAATTCAATTTTACACCAAAACACTTACTGCAAACCTAATGGAAACACTTTAGGTTAACTTTCCACATGATTATGAGTAGTTTGAAAGTTGTTTCATGGCTGTACACATCAACACAAAAAAGTTGTTATCTCAGTGCATGCAGTGGCTTAAACAATACAAATAGTATACATTTCAATATTACTCCAAAGCACTTACTGCAAACCTAATGGAAACACTTTAATTTAACTTCCCACATGATTCTGAGATGTCTGAAAGTTGTTTCATACCTGTGCACATAAAGACAAAAAAGTTGATTTCACAGTGAATAGAATGCTTTGACATAAAAGTAGTATACATTTCAATTGTACTCAAAAGTCCTGACTGCAAACCTAATGCAAACAGATTTGGTTGACTTCCCAGATGAGTATGACTAGGTTTAAAGTTGTTTCATGCCTCACTTCATCAAGACAAAAAAGTTAATTTCTCAGTACGACTATGCTCTGACTTTAAGGTAGTATACATCTCAATTTTACACCAAAGTACTTACTGCAAACTAATGGAAACACCTTAGGTTAACTTCCCACATGATTATGAGTAGTTTGAAAGTTGTTTCATGGCTGTACACATCAACACAAAAAAGTTGTTATCTCAGTGCATGCAATGCTTCGACAATACAAATAGTATGCATTTCAATTTTACACCAAAGTACTTACTGCAAACCTAATGGAAACACCATAGGTTAACTTCCACATGATTCTGAGATGTCTGAAAGTTGTTTCATAGCTGTGCACATAAAGACAAAAAAGTTGATTTCACAGTGAATAGAATGCTTTGACATAAAAGTAGTATACAATTCAATTGTACTCAAAAGTCCTGACTGCAAACCTAATGCAAACAGATTTGTTGACTTCCCAGATGAGTATGACTAGGTTTAACGTTGTTTCATGCCTCAGTTCATCAAGACAAAAAAGTTAATTTCTCAGTACTACTATGCTCTGAATTTAAGGTAGTATACATCTCAATTTTACACCAAAGTACTTACTGCAAACTAATGGAAACACCTTAGGTTAACTTCCCACATGATTATGAGTAGTTTGAAAGTTGTTTCATGGCTGTACACATCAACACAAAAAAGTTGTTATCTCAGTGCATGCAATGCTTAGACAATACAGATAGTATACATTTCAATTTTACTCCAAAGCACTTACTGCAAACCTAATGGAAACACCATAGGTTAACTTCCCACATGATTCTGAGATGTCTGAAAGTTGTTTCATAGCTTACACATAAAGACAAAAAAGTTGATTTCACAGTGAATAGAATGCTTTGACATAAAAGTAGTATACAATTCAATTGTACTCAAAAGTCCTGACTGCAAACCTAATGCAAACAGATTTGGTTGACTTCCCAGATGAGTATGACTAGGTTTAAAGTTGTTTCATGCCTCAGTTCATCAAGACAAAAAAGTTAATTTCTCAGTACTACTATGCTCTGAATTTAAGGTAGTATACATCTCAATTTTACACCAAAGTACTTACTGCAAACTAATGGAAACACCTTAGGTTAACCTCCCACATGATTATGAGTAGTTTGAAAGTTGTTTCATGGCTGTACACATCAACACAAAAAAGTTGTTATCTCAGTGCATGCAATGCTTAGACAATACAGATAGTATACATTTCAATTTTACTCCAAAGCACTTACTGCAAACCTAATGGAAACACCATAGGTTAACTTCCCACATGATTCTGAGATGTCTGAAAGTTGTTTCATAGCTTACACATAAAGACAAAAAAGTTGATTTCACAGTGAATAGAATGCTTTGACATAAAAGTAGTATACATTTCAATTTTACACCAAAGCACTTACTGCAAACCTAATGGAAACACTTTAGGTTAACTTTCCACATGATTATGAGTAGTTTGAAAGTTGTTTCATGGCTGTACACATCAACACAAAAAAGTTGTTATCTCAGTGCATGCAGTGCTTAAACAATACAAATAGTATACATTTCAATTTTACTCCAAAGCACTTACTGCAAACCTAATGGAAACACTTTAAGTTAACTTCCCACATGATTCTGAGATGTCTGAAAGTTGTTTCATACCTGTGCACATAAAGACAAAAAAGTTGATTTCACAGTGAGTAGAATGCTTTGACATAAAAGTAGTATACATTTCAATTGTACTCAAAAGTCCTGACTGCAAACCTAATGCAAACAGATTTGGTTGACTTCCCAGATGAGTATGACTAGGTTTAAAGTTGTTTCATGCCTCACTTCATCAAGACAAAAAAGTTAATTTCTCAGTACGACTATGCTCTGACTTTAAGGTAGTATACATCTCAATTTTACACCAAAGTACTTACTGCAAACTAATGGAAACACCTTAGGTTAACTTCCCACATGATTATGAGTAGTTTGAAAGTTGTTTCATGGCTGTACACATCAACACAAAAAAGTTGTTATCTCAGTGCATGCAATGCTTCGACAATACAAATAGTATGCATTTCAATTTTACACCAAAGTACTTACTGCAAACCTAATGGAAACACCATAGGTTAACTTCCCACATGATTCTGAGATGTCTGAAAGTTGTTTCATAGCTGTGCACATAAAGACAAAAAAGTTGATTTCACAGTGAATAGAATGCTTTGACATAAAAGTAGTATACAATTCAATTGTACTCAAAAGTCCTGACTGCAAACCTAATGCAAACAGATTTGGTTGACTTCCCAGATGAGTATGACTAGGTTTAAAGTTGTTTCATGCCTCAGTTCATCAAGACAAAAAAGTTAATTTCTCAGTACTACTATGCTCTGAATTTAAGGTAGTACACATCTCAATTTTACACCAAAGTACTTACTGCAAACTAATGGAAACACCTTAGGTTAACTTCCCACATGATTATGAGTAGTTTGAAAGTTGTTTCATGGCTGTACACATCAACACAAAAAAGTTGTTATCTCAGTGCATGCAATGCTTAGACAATACAGATAGTATACATTTCAATTTTACTCCAAAGCACTTACTGCAAACCTAATGGAAACACCATAGGTTAACTTCCCACATGATTCTGAGATGTCTGAAAGTTGTTTCATAGCTTACACATAAAGACAAAAAAGTTGATTTCACAGTGAATAGAATGCTTTGACATAAAAGTAGTATACATTTCAATTTTACACCAAAGCACTTACTGCAAACCTAATGGAAACACTTTAGGTTAACTTTCCACATGATTATGAGTAGTTTGAAAGTTGTTTCATGCCTGTACACATCAACACAAAAAAGTTGTTATCTCAGTGCATGCAGTGCTTAAACAATACAAATAGTATACATTTCAATTTTACTCCAAAGCACTTACTGCAAACCTAATGGAAACACTTTAAGTTAACTTCCCACATGATTCTGAGATGTCTGAAAGTTGTTTCATACCTGTGCACATAAAGACAAAAAAGTTGATTTCACAGTGAGTAGAATGATTTGACATAAAAGTAGTATACATTTCAATTGTACTCAAAAGTCCTGACTGCAAACTTAATGCAAACAGATTTGGTTAACTTCCCAGATGAGTATGACTAGGTTTAAAGTTTTTCATGCCTGAGTTCATCAAGACAAAAAAGTTACTTTCTCAGTACTACTATGCTCTGACATTAAGGTAGTATACATCTCAATTTTACACCAAAGTACTTACTGCAAACTAATGGAAACACCTTAGGTTAACTTCCCACATGATTATGAGTAGTTTGAAAGTTGATTCATGGCTGTACACATCAACACAAAAAAGTTGTTATCTCAGTGCATGTAATGCTTAGACAATACAAATAGTATACATTTCAATTTTACACCAAAGTACTTACTGCAAACCTAATGGAAACAACTTAGATTAACTTCCCATATGATTCTGAGATGTCTGAAAGTTGTTTCATACCTGTGCACATCAAGACAAAAAAGTTGTTTTCTCAGTGCATGCAATGCTTTTACAATACAAATAGTATACATTTCAATTTTACACCAAAGCACTTACTGCAAACCTAATGGAAACACCTTAGGTCAACTTTCCACATGATTATGAGTAGTTTGAAAGTTGTTTCATGGCTGTACACATCAACACAAAAAAGTTGTTATCTCAGTGCATGCAATGCTTAGACAATTCAAATAGTATACATTTCAATTTTACACCAAAGCACTTACTGCAAACCTAATGGAAACAACTTAGGTTAACTTCCCACATGATTCTGAGATGTCTGAAAGTTGTTTCATAGCTGTGCACATAAAGACAAAAAAGTTGATTTCACAGTGAATAGAATGCTTTGACATAAAAGTAGTATACATTTCAATTGTACTCAAAAGTCCTGACTGCAAACCTAATGCAAACAGATTTGGTTGACTTCCCAGATGAGTATGACTAGGTTTAAAGTTGTTTCATGCCTCAGTTCATCAAGACAAAAAAGTTAATTTCTCAGTACTACTATGCTCTGACTTTAAGGTAGTATACATCTCAATTTTACACCAAAGTACTTACTGCAAACTAATGGAAACACCTTAGGTTAACTTCCCACATGATTATGAGTAGTTTGAAAGTTGTATCATGGCTGTACACATCAACACAAAAAAGTTGTTATCTCAGTGCATGCAATGCTTCGACAATACAAATAGTATGCATTTCAATTTTACACCAAAGTACTTACTGCAAACCTAATGGAAACACCATAGTTTAACTTCCCACATGATTCTGAGATGTCTGAAAGTTGTTTCATAGCTGTGCACATAAAGACAAAAAAGTTGATTTCACAGTGAATAGAATGCTTTGACATAAAAGTAGTATACAATTCAATTTTACACCAAAACACTTACTGCAAACCTAATGGAAACACTTTAGGTTAACTTTCCACATGATTATGAGTAGTTTGAAAGTTGTTTCATGGCTGTACACATCAACACAAAAAAGTTGTTATCTCAGTGCATGCAGTGCTTAAACAATACAAATAGTATACATTTCAATATTACTCCAAAGCACTTACTGCAAACCTAATGGAAACACTTTAATTTAACTTCCCACATGATTCTGAGATGTCTGAAAGTTGTTTCATACCTGTGCACATAAAGACAAAAAAGTTGATTTCACAGTGAATAGAATGCTTTGACATAAAAGTAGTATACATTTCAATTGTACTCAAAAGTCCTGACTGCAAACCTAATGCAAACAGATTTGGTTGACTTCCCAGATGAGTATGACTAGGTTTAAAGTTGTTTCATGCCTCACTTCATCAAGACAAAAAAGTTAATTTCTCAGTACGACTATGCTCTGACTTTAAGGTAGTATACATCTCAATTTTACACCAAAGTACTTACTGCAAACTAATGGAAACACCTTAGGTTAACTTCCCACATGATTATGAGTAGTTTGAAAGTTGTTTCATGGCTGTACACATCAACACAAAAAAGTTGTTATCTCAGTGCATGCAATGCTTCGACAATACAAATAGTATGCATTTCAATTTTACACCAAAGTACTTACTGCAAACCTAATGGAAACACCATAGGTTAACTTCCCACATGATTCTGAGATGTCTGAAAGTTGTTTCATAGCTTACACATAAAGACAAAAAAGTTGATTTCACAGTGAATAGAATGCTTTGACATAAAAGTAGTATACAATTCAATTGTACTCAAAAGTCCTGACTGCAAACCTAATGCAAACAGATTTGGTTGACTTCCCAGATGAGTATGACTAGGTTTAAAGTTGTTTCATGCCTCAGTTCATCAAGACAAAAAAGTTAATTTCTCAGTACTACTATGCTCTGAATTTAAGGTAGTATACATCTCAATTTTACACCAAAGTACTTACTGCAAACTAATGGAAACACCTTAGGTTAACCTCCCACATGATTATGAGTAGTTTGAAAGTTGTTTCATGGCTGTACACATCAACACAAAAAAGTTGTTATCTCAGTGCATGCAATGCTTAGACAATACAGATAGTATACATTTCAATTTTACTCCAAAGCACTTACTGCAAACCTAATGGAAACACCATAGGTTAACTTCCCACATGATTCTGAGATGTCTGAAAGTTGTTTCATAGCTTACACATAAAGACAAAAAAGTTGATTTCACAGTGAATAGAATGCTTTGACATAAAAGTAGTATACATTTCAATTTTACACCAAAGCACTTACTGCAAACCTAATGGAAACACTTTAGGTTAACTTTCCACATGATTATGAGTAGTTTGAAAGTTGTTTCATGGCTGTACACATCAACACAAAAAAGTTGTTATCTCAGTGCATGCAGTGCTTAAACAATACAAATAGTATACATTTCAATTTTACTCCAAAGCACTTACTGCAAACCTAATGGAAACACTTTAAGTTAACTTCCCACATGATTCTGAGATGTCTGAAAGTTGTTTCATACCTGTGCACATAAAGACAAAAAAGTTGATTTCACAGTGAGTAGAATGCTTTGACATAAAAGTAGTATACATTTCAATTGTACTCAAAAGTCCTGACTGCAAACCTAATGCAAACAGATTTGGTTGACTTCCCAGATGAGTATGACTAGGTTTAAAGTTGTTTCATGCCTCACTTCATCAAGACAAAAAAGTTAATTTCTCAGTACGACTATGCTCTGACTTTAAGGTAGTATACATCTCAATTTTACACCAAAGTACTTACTGCAAACTAATGGAAACACCTTAGGTTAACTTCCCACATGATTATGAGTAGTTTGAAAGTTGTTTCATGGCTGTACACATCAACACAAAAAAGTTGTTATCTCAGTGCATGCAATGCTTCGACAATACAAATAGTATGCATTTCAATTTTACACCAAAGTACTTACTGCAAACCTAATGGAAACACCATAGGTTAACTTCCCACATGATTCTGAGATGTCTGAAAGTTGTTTCATAGCTGTGCACATAAAGACAAAAAAGTTGATTTCACAGTGAATAGAATGCTTTGACATAAAAGTAGTATACAATTCAATTGTACTCAAAAGTCCTGACTGCAAACCTAATGCAAACAGATTTGGTTGACTTCCCAGATGAGTATGACTAGGTTTAAAGTTGTTTCATGCCTCAGTTCATCAAGACAAAAAAGTTAATTTCTCAGTACTACTATGCTCTGAATTTAAGGTAGTATACATCTCAATTTTACACCAAAGTACTTACTGCAAACTAATGGAAACACCTTAGGTTAACTTCCCACATGATTATGAGTAGTTTGAAAGTTGTTTCATGGCTGTACACATCAACACAAAAAAGTTGTTATCTCAGTGCATGCAATGCTTAGACAATACAGATAGTATACATTTCAATTTTACTCCAAAGCACTTACTGCAAACCTAATGGAAACACCATAGGTTAACTTCCCACATGATTCTGAGATGTCTGAAAGTTGTTTCATAGCTTACACATAAAGACAAAAAAGTTGATTTCACAGTGAATAGAATGCTTTGACATAAAAGTAGTATACATTTCAATTTTACACCAAAGCACTTACTGCAAACCTAATGGAAACACTTTAGGTTAACTTTCCACATGATTATGAGTAGTTTGAAAGTTGTTTCATGCCTGTACACATCAACACAAAAAAGTTGTTATCTCAGTGCATGCAGTGCTTAAACAATACAAATAGTATACATTTCAATTTTACTCCAAAGCACTTACTGCAAACCTAATGGAAACACTTTAAGTTAACTTCCCACATGATTCTGAGATGTCTGAAAGTTGTTTCATACCTGTGCACATAAAGACAAAAAAGTTGATTTCACAGTGAGTAGAATGATTTGACATAAAAGTAGTATACATTTCAATTGTACTCAAAAGTCCTGACTGCAAACTTAATGCAAACAGATTTGGTTAACTTCCCAGATGAGTATGACTAGGTTTAAAGTTTTTCATGCCTGAGTTCATCAAGACAAAAAAGTTACTTTCTCAGTACTACTATGCTCTGACATTAAGGTAGTATACATCTCAATTTTACACCAAAGTACTTACTGCAAACTAATGGAAACACCTTAGGTTAACTTCCCACATGATTATGAGTAGTTTGAAAGTTGATTCATGGCTGTACACATCAACACAAAAAAGTTGTTATCTCAGTGCATGTAATGCTTAGACAATACAAATAGTATACATTTCAATTTTACACCAAAGTACTTACTGCAAACCTAATGGAAACAACTTAGATTAACTTCCCATATGATTCTGAGATGTCTGAAAGTTGTTTCATACCTGTGCACATCAAGACAAAAAAGTTGTTTTCTCAGTGCATGCAATGCTTTTACAATACAAATAGTATACATTTCAATTTTACACCAAAGCACTTACTGCAAACCTAATGGAAACACCTTAGGTCAACTTTCCACATGATTATGAGTAGTTTGAAAGTTGTTTCATGGCTGTACACATCAACACAAAAAAGTTGTTATCTCAGTGCATGCAATGCTTAGACAATTCAAATAGTATACATTTCAATTTTACACCAAAGCACTTACTGCAAACCTAATGGAAACAACTTAGGTTAACTTCCCACATGATTCTGAGATGTCTGAAAGTTGTTTCATAGCTGTGCACATAAAGACAAAAAAGTTGATTTCACAGTGAATAGAATGCTTTGACATAAAAGTAGTATACATTTCAATTGTACTCAAAAGTCCTGACTGCAAACCTAATGCAAACAGATTTGGTTGACTTCCCAGATGAGTATGACTAGGTTTAAAGTTGTTTCATGCCTCAGTTCATCAAGACAAAAAAGTTAATTTCTCAGTACTACTATGCTCTGACTTTAAGGTAGTATACATCTCAATTTTACACCAAAGTACTTACTGCAAACTAATGGAAACACCTTAGGTTAACTTCCCACATGATTATGAGTAGTTTGAAAGTTGTATCATGGCTGTACACATCAACACAAAAAAGTTGTTATCTCAGTGCATGCAATGCTTCGACAATACAAATAGTATGCATTTCAATTTTACACCAAAGTACTTACTGCAAACCTAATGGAAACACCATAGTTTAACTTCCCACATGATTCTGAGATGTCTGAAAGTTGTTTCATAGCTGTGCACATAAAGACAAAAAAGTTGATTTCACAGTGAATAGAATGCTTTGACATAAAAGTAGTATACAATTCAATTTTACACCAAAACACTTACTGCAAACCTAATGGAAACACTTTAGGTTAACTTTCCACATGATTATGAGTAGTTTGAAAGTTGTTTCATGGCTGTACACATCAACACAAAAAAGTTGTTATCTCAGTGCATGCAGTGCTTAAACAATACAAATAGTATACATTTCAATATTACTCCAAAGCACTTACTGCAAACCTAATGGAAACACTTTAATTTAACTTCCCACATGATTCTGAGATGTCTGAAAGTTGTTTCATACCTGTGCACATAAAGACAAAAAAGTTGATTTCACAGTGAATAGAATGCTTTGACATAAAAGTAGTATACATTTCAATTGTACTCAAAAGTCCTGACTGCAAACCTAATGCAAACAGATTTGGTTGACTTCCCAGATGAGTATGACTAGGTTTAAAGTTGTTTCATGCCTCACTTCATCAAGACAAAAAAGTTAATTTCTCAGTACGACTATGCTCTGACTTTAAGGTAGTATACATCTCAATTTTACACCAAAGTACTTACTGCAAACTAATGGAAACACCTTAGGTTAACTTCCCACATGATTATGAGTAGTTTGAAAGTTGTTTCATGGCTGTACACATCAACACAAAAAAGTTGTTATCTCAGTGCATGCAATGCTTCGACAATACAAATAGTATGCATTTCAATTTTACACCAAAGTACTTACTGCAAACCTAATGGAAACACCATAGGTTAACTTCCCACATGATTCTGAGATGTCTGAAAGTTGTTTCATAGCTGTGCACATAAAGACAAAAAATTTGATTTCACAGTGAATAGAATGCTTTGACATAAAAGTAGTATACAATTCAATTGTACTCAAAAGTCCTGACTGCAAACCTAATGCAAACAGATTTGGTTGACTTCCCAGATGAGTATGACTAGGTTTAAAGTTGTTTCATGCCTCAGTTCATCAAGACAAAAAAGTTAATTTCTCAGTACTACTATGCTCTGAATTTAAGGTAGTATACATCTCAATTTTACACCAAAGTACTTACTGCAAACTAATGGAAACACCTTAGGTTAACTTCCCACATGATTATGAGTAGTTTGAAAGTTGTTTCATGGCTGTACACATCAACACAAAAAAGTTGTTATCTCAGTGCATGCAATGCTTAGACAATACAGATAGTATACATTTCAATTTTACTCCAAAGCACTTACTGCAAACCTAATGGAAACACCATAGGTTAACTTCCCACATGATTCTGAGATGTCTGAAAGTTGTTTCATAGCTTACACATAAAGACAAAAAAGTTGATTTCACAGTGAATAGAATGCTTTGACATAAAAGTAGTATACATTTCAATTTTACACCAAAGCACTTACTGCAAACCTAATGGAAACACTTTAGGTTAACTTTCCACATGATTATGAGTAGTTTGAAAGTTGTTTCATGGCTGTACACATCAACACAAAAAAGTTGTTATCTCAGTGCATGCAGTGCTTAAACAATACAAATAGTATACATTTCAATTTTACTCCAAAGCACTTACTGCAAACCTAATGGAAACACTTTAAGTTAACTTCCCACATGATTCTGAGATGTCTGAAAGTTGTTTCATACCTGTGCACATAAAGACAAAAAAGTTGATTTCACAGTGAGTAGAATGATTTGACATAAAAGTAGTATACATTTCAATTGTACTCAAAAGTCCTGACTGCAAACTTAATGCAAACAGATTTGGTTAACTTCCCAGATGAGTATGACTAGGTTTAAAGTTTTTCATGCCTGAGTTCATCAAGACAAAAAAGTTACTTTCTCAGTACTACTATGCTCTGACATTAAGGTAGTATACATCTCAATTTTACACCAAAGTACTTACTGCAAACTAATGGAAACACCTTAGGTTAACTTCCCACATGATTATGAGTAGTTTGAAAGTTGATTCATGGCTGTACACATCAACACAAAAAAGTTGTTATCTCAGTGCATGTAATGCTTAGACAATACAAATAGTATACATTTCAATTTTACACCAAAGTACTTACTGCAAACCTAATGGAAACAACTTAGATTAACTTCCCATATGATTCTGAGATGTCTGAAAGTTGTTTCATACCTGTGCACATCAAGACAAAAAAGTTGTTTTCTCAGTGCATGCAATGCTTTTACAATACAAATAGTATACATTTCAATTTTACACCAAAGCACTTACTGCAAACCTAATGGAAACACCTTAGGTCAACTTTCCACATGATTATGAGTAGTTTGAAAGTTGTTTCATGGCTGTACACATCAACACAAAAAAGTTGTTATCTCAGTGCATGCAATGCTTAGACAATTCAAATAGTATACATTTCAATTTTACACCAAAGCACTTACTGCAAACCTAATGGAAACAACTTAGGTTAACTTCCCACATGATTCTGAGATGTCTGAAAGTTGTTTCATAGCTGTGCACATAAAGACAAAAAAGTTGATTTCACAGTGAATAGAATGCTTTGACATAAAAGTAGTATACATTTCAATTGTACTCAAAAGTCCTGACTGCAAACCTAATGCAAACAGATTTGGTTGACTTCCCAGATGAGTATGACTAGGTTTAAAGTTGTTTCATGCCTCAGTTCATCAAGACAAAAAAGTTAATTTCTCAGTACTACTATGCTCTGACTTTAAGGTAGTATACATCTCAATTTTACACCAAAGTACTTACTGCAAACTAATGGAAACACCTTAGGTTAACTTCCCACATGATTATGAGTAGTTTGAAAGTTGTATCATGGCTGTACACATCAACACAAAAAAGTTGTTATCTCAGTGCATGCAATGCTTCGACAATACAAATAGTATGCATTTCAATTTTACACCAAAGTACTTACTGCAAACCTAATGGAAACACCATAGTTTAACTTCCCACATGATTCTGAGATGTCTGAAAGTTGTTTCATAGCTGTGCACATAAAGACAAAAAAGTTGATTTCACAGTGAATAGAATGCTTTGACATAAAAGTAGTATACAATTCAATTTTACACCAAAACACTTACTGCAAACCTAATGGAAACACTTTAGGTTAACTTTCCACATGATTATGAGTAGTTTGAAAGTTGTTTCATGGCTGTACACATCAACACAAAAAAGTTGTTATCTCAGTGCATGCAGTGCTTAAACAATACAAATAGTATACATTTCAATATTACTCCAAAGCACTTACTGCAAACCTAATGGAAACACTTTAATTTAACTTCCCACATGATTCTGAGATGTCTGAAAGTTGTTTCATACCTGTGCACATAAAGACAAAAAAGTTGATTTCACAGTGAATAGAATGCTTTGACATAAAAGTAGTATACATTTCAATTGTACTCAAAAGTCCTGACTGCAAACCTAATGCAAACAGATTTGGTTGACTTCCCAGATGAGTATGACTAGGTTTAAAGTTGTTTCATGCCTCACTTCATCAAGACAAAAAAGTTAATTTCTCAGTACGACTATGCTCTGACTTTAAGGTAGTATACATCTCAATTTTACACCAAAGTACTTACTGCAAACTAATGGAAACACCTTAGGTTAACTTCCCACATGATTATGAGTAGTTTGAAAGTTGTTTCATGGCTGTACACATCAACACAAAAAAGTTGTTATCTCAGTGCATGCAATGCTTCGACAATACAAATAGTATGCATTTCAAATTTACACCAAAGTACTTACTGCAAACCTAATGGAAACACCATAGGTTAACTTCCCACATGATTCTGAGATGTCTGAAAGTTGTTTCATAGCTGTGCACATAAAGACAAAAAAGTTGATTTCACAGTGAATAGAATGCTTTGACATAAAAGTAGTATACAATTCAATTGTACTCAAAAGTCCTGACTGCAAACCTAATGCAAACAGATTTGGTTGACTTCCCAGATGAGTATGACTAGGTTTAAAGTTGTTTCATGCCTCAGTTCATCAAGACAAAAAAGTTAATTTCTCAGTACTACTATGCTCTGAATTTAAGGTAGTATACATCTCAATTTTACACCAAAGTACTTACTGCAAACTAATGGAAACACCTTAGGTTAACTTCCCACATGATTATGAGTAGTTTGAAAGTTGTTTCATGGCTGTACACATCAACACAAAAAAGTTGTTATCTCAGTGCATGCAATGCTTAGACAATACAGATAGTATACATTTCAATTTTACTCCAAAGCACTTACTGCAAACCTAATGGAAACACCATAGGTTAACTTCCCACATGATTCTGAGATGTCTGAAAGTTGTTTCATAGCTTACACATAAAGACAAAAAAGTTGATTTCACAGTGAATAGAATGCTTTGACATAAAAGTAGTATACATTTCAATTTTACACCAAAGCACTTACTGCAAACCTAATGGAAACACTTTAGGTTAACTTTCCACATGATTATGAGTAGTTTGAAAGTTGTTTCATGGCTGTACACATCAACACAAAAAAGTTGTTATCTCAGTGCATGCAGTGCTTAAACAATACAAATAGTATACATTTCAATTTTACTCCAAAGCACTTACTGCAAACCTAATGGAAACACTTTAAGTTAACTTCCCACATGATTCTGAGATGTCTGAAAGTTGTTTCATACCTGTGCACATAAAGACAAAAAAGTTGATTTCACAGTGAGTAGAATGCTTTGACATAAAAGTAGTATACATTTCAATTGTACTCAAAAGTCCTGACTGCAAACCTAATGCAAACAGATTTGGTTGACTTCCCAGATGAGTATGACTAGGTTTAAAGTTGTTTCATGCCTCACTTCATCAAGACAAAAAAGTTAATTTCTCAGTACGACTATGCTCTGACTTTAAGGTAGTATACATCTCAATTTTACACCAAAGTACTTACTGCAAACTAATGGAAACACCTTAGGTTAACTTCCCACATGATTATGAGTAGTTTGAAAGTTGTTTCATGGCTGTACACATCAACACAAAAAAGTTGTTATCTCAGTGCATGCAATGCTTCGACAATACAAATAGTATGCATTTCAATTTTACACCAAAGTACTTACTGCAAACCTAATGGAAACACCATAGGTTAACTTCCCACATGATTCTGAGATGTCTGAAAGTTGTTTCATAGCTGTGCACATAAAGACAAAAAAGTTGATTTCACAGTGAATAGAATGCTTTGACATAAAAGTAGTATACAATTCAATTGTACTCAAAAGTCCTGACTGCAAACCTAATGCAAACAGATTTGGTTGACTTCCCAGATGAGTATGACTAGGTTTAAAGTTGTTTCATGCCTCAGTTCATCAAGACAAAAAAGTTAATTTCTCAGTACTACTATGCTCTGAATTTAAGGTAGTATACATCTCAATTTTACACCAAAGTACTTACTGCAAACTAATGGAAACACCTTAGGTTAACTTCCCACATGATTATGAGTAGTTTGAAAGTTGTTTCATGGCTGTACACATCAACACAAAAAAGTTGTTATCTCAGTGCATGCAATGCTTAGACAATACAGATAGTATACATTTCAATTTTACTCCAAAGCACTTACTGCAAACCTAATGGAAACACCATAGGTTAACTTCCCACATGATTCTGAGATGTCTGAAAGTTGTTTCATAGCTTACACATAAAGACAAAAAAGTTGATTTCACAGTGAATGGAATGCTTTGACATAAAAGTAGTATACATTTCAATTTTACACCAAAGCACTTACTGCAAACCTAATGGAAACACTTTAGGTTAACTTTCCACATGATTATGAGTAGTTTGAAAGTTGTTTCATGCCTGTACACATCAACACAAAAAAGTTGTTATCTCAGTGCATGCAGTGCTTAAACAATACAAATAGTATACATTTCAATTTTACTCCAAAGCACTTACTGCAAACCTAATGGAAACACTTTAAGTTAACTTCCCACATGATTCTGAGATGTCTGAAAGTTGTTTCATACCTGTGCACATAAAGACAAAAAAGTTGATTTCACAGTGAGTAGAATGATTTGACATAAAAGTAGTATACATTTCAATTGTACTCAAAAGTCCTGACTGCAAACTTAATGCAAACAGATTTGGTTAACTTCCCAGATGAGTATGACTAGGTTTAAAGTTTTTCATGCCTGAGTTCATCAAGACAAAAAAGTTACTTTCTCAGTACTACTATGCTCTGACATTAAGGTAGTATACATCTCAATTTTACACCAAAGTACTTACTGCAAACTAATGGAAACACCTTAGGTTAACTTCCCACATGATTATGAGTAGTTTGAAAGTTGATTCATGGCTGTACACATCAACACAAAAAAGTTGTTATCTCAGTGCATGCAATGCTTTTACAATACAAATAGTATACATTTCAATTTTACACCAAAGCACTTACTGCAAACCTAATGGAAACACCTTAGGTCAACTTTCCACATGATTATGAGTAGTTTGAAAGTTGTTTCATGGCTGTACACATCAACACAAAAAAGTTGTTATCTCAGTGCATGCAATGCTTAGACAATCCAAATAGTATACATTTCAATTTTACACCAAAGCACTTACTGCAAACCTAATGGAAACAACTTAGGTTAACTTCCCACATGATTCTGAGATGTCTGAAAGTTGTTTCATAGCTGTGCACATAAAGACAAAAAAGTTGATTTCACAGTGAATAGAATGCTTTGACATAAAAGTAGTATACATTTCAATTGTACTCAAAAGTCCTGACTGCAAACCTAATGCAAACAGATTTGGTTGACTTCCCAGATGAGTATGACTAGGTTTAAAGTTGTTTCATGCCTCAGTTCATCAAGACAAAAAAGTTAATTTCTCAGTACTACTATGCTCTGACTTTAAGGTAGTATACATCTCAATTTTACACCAAAGTACTTACTGCAAACTAATGGAAACACCTTAGGTTAACTTCCCACATGATTATGAGTAGTTTGAAAGTTGTATCATGGCTGTACACATGAACACAAAAAAGTTGTTATCTCAGTGCATGCAATGCTTCGACAATACAAATAGTATGCATTTCAATTTTACACCAAAGTACTTACTGCAAACCTAATGGAAACACCATAGTTTAACTTCCCACATGACTCTGAGATGTCTGAAAGTTGTTTCATAGCTGTGCACATAAAGACAAAAAAGTTGATTTCACAGTGAATAGAATGCTTTGACATAAAAGTAGTATACAATTCAATTTTACACCAAAACACTTACTGCAAACCTAATGGAAACACTTTAGGTTAACTTTCCACATGATTATGAGTAGTTTGAAAGTTGTTTCATGGCTGTACACATCAACACAAAAAAGTTGTTATCTCAGTGCATGCAGTGCTTAAACAATACAAATAGTATACATTTCAATATTACTCCAAAGCACTTACTGCAAACCTAATGGAAACACTTTAATTTAGCTTCCCACATGATTCTGAGATGTCTGAAAGTTGTTTCATACCTGTGCACATAAAGACAAAAAAGTTGATTTCACAGTGAATAGAATGCTTTGACATAAAAGTAGTATACATTTCAATTGTACTCAAAAGTCCTGACTGCAAACCTAATGCAAACAGATTTGGTTGACTTCCCAGATGAGTATGACTAGGTTTAAAGTTGTTTCATGCCTCAGTTCATCAAGACAAAAAAGTTAATTTCTCAGTACTACTATGCTCTGACTTTAAGGTAGTATACATCTCAATTTTACACCAAAGTACTTACTGCAAACTAATGGAAACACCTTAGGTTAACTTCCCACATGATTATGAGTAGTTTGAAAGTTGTTTCATGGCTGTACAGATCAACACAAAAAAGTTGTTATCTCAGTGCATGCAATGCTTCGACAATACAAATAGTAAGCATTTCAATTTTACACCAAAGTACTTACTGCAAACCTAATGGAAACACCATAGGTTAACTTCCCACATGATTCTGAGATGTCTGAAAGTTGTTTCATAGCTGTGCACATAAAGACAAAAAAGTTGACTTCACAGTGAATAGAATGCTTTGACATAAAAGTAGTATACATTTCAATTTTACACCAAAGCACTTACTGCAAACCTAATGGAAACACTTTAGGTTAACTTTCCACATGATTATGAGTAGTTTGAAAGTTGTTTCATGGCTGTACACATCAACACAAAAAAGTTGTTATCTCAGTGCATGCAATGCTTCGACAATACAAATAGTAAGCATTTCAATTTCACACCAAAGTACTTACTGCAAACCTAATGGAAACACCATAGGTTAACTTCCCACATGATTCTGAGATGTCTGAAAGTTGTTTCATACCTGTGCACATCAAGACAAAAAAGTTGATTTCACAGTGAGTAGAATGATTTGACATAAAAGTAGTATACATTTCAATTGTACTCAAAAGTCCTGACTGCAAACCTAATGCAAACCGATTTGGTTAACTTCCCAGATGAGTATGACTAGGTTTAAAGTTGTTTCATGCCTCAGTTCATCAAGACAAAAAAGTTAATTTCTCAGTACCACTATGCTCTGACTTTAAGGTAGTATACATCTCAATTTTACACCAAAGTACTTACTGCAAACTAATGGAAACACCTTAGGTTAACTTCCCACATGATTATGAGTAGTTTGAAAGTTGATTCATGGCTGTACACATCAACACAAAAAGTTGTTATCTCAGTGCATGTAACGCTTAGACAATACAAATAGTATGCATTTCAATTTTACACCAAAGTACTTACTGCAAACCTAATGGAAACAACTTAGATTAACTTCCCATATGATTCTGAGATGTCTGAAAGTTGTTTCATACCTGTGCACATCAAGACAAAAAAGTTGTTTTCTCAGTGCTTGCAATGCTTAGACAATACAAATAGTATACATTTCAATTTTACACCAAAGCACTTACTGCAAACCTAATGGAAACAACTTAGGATAACTTCCCACATGATTCTGAGATGTCTGAAAGTTGTTTCATAGCTGTGCACATAAAGGCAAAAAAGTTGATTTCACAGTGAATAGAATGCTTTGACATAAAAGTAGTATACAATTCAATTTTACACCAAAACACTTACTGCAAACCTAATGGAAACACTTTAGGTTAACTTTCCACATGATTATGAGTAGTTTGAAAGTTGTTTCATGGCTGTACACATCAACACAAAAAAGTTGTTATCTCAGTGCATGCAGTGCTTAAACAATACAAATAGTATACATTTCAATATTACTCCAAAGCACTTACTGCAAACCTAATGGAAACACTTTAATTTAGCTTCCCACATGATTCTGAGATGTCTGAAAGTTGTTTCATACCTGTGCACATAAAGACAAAAAAGTTGATTTCACAGTGAATAGAATGCTTTGACATAAAAGTAGTATACATTTCAATTGTACTCAAAAGTCCTGACTGCAAACCTAATGCAAACAGATTTGGTTGACTTCCCAGATGAGTATGACTAGGTTTAAAGTTGTTTCATGCCTCAGTTCATCAA
>NW_027276628.1:27500-37000 GCF_030028105.1 Mobula birostris | reverse complement strand
AAGCCGCCTTCGCCGCCCCTGCTACGAGCGCCCGCTAGCATCAGCGGTGCCGCCTAGGAGAACGTCCGGAGCGAGTGAGTGCGAGAGCGTGCCAGCTAAACGCGCATTCGAGTAGCGGAGCTGAGCAGAGGAGCTGACGCCAGTGTCACGCCACTTTCGTCCCGACGTGGCCGCCGCCGACCAACGCCACCAGCGCCTGCCTGCGCTTTTTCTACCTTCACCGCCTACTTTCTCATCTGTCCGACCGCTGCGCCCGGCTGGCCTGCGCCCCGCCCGTCCGCCCGCCGCCAGATGCGCGAGGGGGTGGGGGGGGGGGGGTCGTGCGCCAGGTAAGCTGCCGCGCTCGTGCACGTGGCCTCCCCGCCGCCGGGGTAGGTTGGTGCTCGGTTCAGCCATCGGCGGTCCCCTCCATTGCAGGGATCCGCTGGGTGTCGCGGCGCCGCACGCGCCCTTGGCCCACGTACGCGTCGCGGACACCCCTTTTCTCTTTCTCTCTCAGGATTCGTATATGACAATGCCGAGAAACGTACCGACAATTTGCTGCACCGCCCGCCGGACCGCTCACAAGGCTCTCCTCGTCCCGAGGACACTAGCCTTCTCGCGGAACCGGAGGCTGCACGCGGACCGCTCTGGCGACCGGACGTCTCCGGCCTCTGCTGGAGCGGGGAGGGAACGCGCGGGTGCCGCCCGACCTTCTGGAAATCGCACATCGGCCGGCCGTCAGTCGGTAGCACCGCGCGCGCAGAGCCTCTCCTTCCTCTCGTTGGTGACCGAGGATCAACGCTTCGGTTGAGTCAGGCTGAACCGGGCATCTCCCTGCCACTCTGGCCTATGGAACTCTCCCGACTCTTTCGCCTTGCCCCTACGGCGCGAAAGAGTGCTGCTGCGGCCGGCGCGCCCGTCCCTTGCTCTCTCGGGCCATGTCTGTCGTCGCAGTGCCGCGCCATCCCCTATCGAGCCGCGTCGCTGGGTGAGGTCCGCACCCGCACCCTTCCGCCGAGCTGGCTCTCAGGACGGTCGACGGTCGCCGCTCGCCTCCGTCGGCCCAGGGCCTAACGCCGCGCCGGTGAACGCCTCGCCATCCCACCCCGTCGATCGCGCCGGTGAGGTCCGCACCTTCACCGCCTAGGTATATGCGCGTGGGTGTAGCTGCCTTCTCGGGATGGTCGACGGTCGTTCGACCGGCCCCCGTCATCTATGCGCACAGCAGTCCCGTCCGCCGGCGGGAGACTCCGTCAATCGATCGTGGTGCAAACGTGCGAATGCCCAACGTCAATTCCGCCCAAAGCATGAAGCCCTCGGTCGGCAATCGGGCCGCCCCGCGGCAGACCCACCTGCCCACCTCCGGAGATGGTAACGAGCCGAGCACGGAAGTTCGGCGCACGTGTCGAGACCGTCGCTTCCACTCGGCCTCTCCCAAAGGTAGGACCGACCAAGCCGGATCGATCGGGGAACAGAGGTCTAACGCAGACGACACTCGCGAGGGCACCAGCGGCAGGCTTGTCCCTTCTCCGTCTTGGTACACACAATGCCTCTTTGCTTTTCGGATCGATATAAAGCTTTTGCCACCGTCGGTCTGCCGGCCGCCGCCCGCGGTCCGCGCTCAGACTCTGTCTGTCCGCAGCCCCCGCTGCGTTCTTGGACTTTGTCATTTTTTTCGGAAACAGCGAAAAAAAGCTTTTATCATTGTAAGTCGGAGCTCGCCCGGCCTCCCGCTTACTGAGTCACAATTGAGTAAGGCTCACTTAGAACTCTGCACTGTGTCAACCGTACCACTAGTCACCCTGCTAAGTGTGTCTGGAAAACGTGTTCCCGTAAATCTCCGGGAACCCCGCCAATCCCCCCGTACAGAAATTGCATGTGTCAAGTCGGCGGGATGCCTCCCGGAAGTCCTACCGGGAAGGTCGCACTCTGGCCCCGCCAGGCGGGGCAAATCCGACCCCCATAGTGACTTCCGGGCCTAACTCGTTAACCAGAGCCGCGACAGACCGTGCAACAATGACATGTGTCAAACCGGCGGCACGACGCCCGGAGCTCATGCCGGTCGCGGGGCACCTCGGGCCCGCCCGACGGGGCAGATCCGACCTTCACAGGCTTCCGACGGCAATTGGTTAACCGGCGTGGCGCCGAGGGCACGCGGCTGGCTCGGCGGGCGGCCCTCCGGTAGTGCCGCCGTCGATCGGCCGCCTCGGTCGGCAGGAGGGCCCCGAAGTCGCCTTCATTCTGACTTCCGAGTCGGGACTTAGATTACTTTCGACTCTTCAGCCAAGGTCTCGGATCGACGGCGGGACCTGCGGTTGTCCCTCCGAAAATGCCGCCGCTCGGCCGGCACGGCCCGCCGAATACGTCCCCTTACTGGCTCCCGCCTCGGGACTTTGTCAGAAATTCATTCGGGCAAGGTTTCCATTCGGCGGCCGGAGCACCGGTAGTCATACGGAAAATGCCGCCCCTCGGCCGGCATGGGCCTGCGAATAGGTCCCGCTGACAGACTTCCGCGATTGGGTATTTGTCCGAAAATCCATACCGGCAATCTTCGGAATCGTGCGGAAAAGCTGCCGCGTGGCCCGGGTTAACCAATTGGGGAGGCCGGTGCCATCTACCGAATACTTCAACAACTCGTGAAAACGGCCTCCCTATATATCTGCAGGAACCCCGCCAATGCCCCCGTACAGAAATTGCATGTGTCAAAGGGGCGGCCGAATCTGACCCCGGCGGCCGAGCCTCTGGAACTCCGGGTCGGCCTCGGCCGGCAAATCCGACCCCCATCCAGACTTCCGGAGCGGACTTGGTTAACGAATTGCCACCGGGCAAATGGTTAACCGACAGATCTTGGAGGCTCGTTACCCAAGCCATCCCCCGCCGGTGCGAAAAGTTAACAATCAGCGGGCGGGCAATTCGTGAACCGACCGGGACCGGGCAATTCGTTAACCATTCGGAACCGGGCAATTCGTTAACCAACCTTGTCCTGGCAAGGAGTGCACCAACCCGGCCGGACAATTCGTTAACCAAGCTGGCTCTGGCAATTCGTTAACCAACCTGGCCGGGACAATTCGTTAACCAACCCGGCCGGACAATTCGTTAACCAAGCTGGCTCTGGCAATTCGTTAACCAACCTGACCCTGACAATTCGTTAACCAACCCTGTCCTGGCAATGAGTGCACCAACCCGGCCGGACAATTCGGTAACCAACCAGACCCTGGCAATTCGTTAACCAACCAGGACGGGCAATTCGTCAACCAACCCTGTCCTGGCAATGAGTGCACCAACCCGGCCGGACAATTCGGTAACCAACCAGACCCTGGCAATTCGTTAACCAACCTGACCCGGACAATTCGTTAACCAACCAGGACGGGCAATTCGTTAACCAACCAGGCCCGGACAATACTTTAACCACCCTGGTTTTCCAATTCGTGAACCAACTGGGAACGGACAATTCGGTAACCAACCCTGTCCTGGCAATGAGTGCACCAACCCGGCCGGACAATTCGTTAACCACCCTGTCCTTGCCAATTCGTGAACCAACTGGGAACGGACAATTCGTTAACCAACCCGGCCGGACAATTCGTTAACCAAGCTGGCTCTGGCAATTCGTTAACCTACCCGGCCATGGCAATTCGTTAACCAACCTGACCCTGACAATTCGTTAACCAGCCAGGACGGGCAATTCGTTAACCAACCTGGCCCGGACAATTCCTTAACCACCCTGGCCTTGCCAATTCGTGAACCAACTGGGAACGGACAATTCATTAAACAACCCTGTCCTGGCAATGAGTGCACCAACCCAGCCGGACAATTCGTTAACCAAGCTGGCTCTGGCAATTCGTTAACCTACTCGGACATGCCAATTCGTTAACCAGTCTGACCCGGACAATTCGCTAACCAACCCTACTCGGGCAAATCGTTAACCAAGCCCAACCCCGACAATTCGTTAACCAACCCTGCACGGTCAAGTCGTTAACCAAGCCCAAACCCGACAATTCGTTAACCAACCCATACATGGCAATTCGCTAAACAACCCGGCTCGGGCAAATGGTTAACCAAGCCGGCCGGGCAAATCGTTAACCGGCCCGGCAGTCCCGACAATTCGACAATCAACCAGCTGAGGACAAACCCTTCGCCCTCAATAACAACTAGTTCTTGCCCCGCCGTCAAAATGTCCCGGCCGATGTTCATCAGAAACTCCTTGCTGGCCCATGGGCCCCCCCTCCTTACCTTAAGAGAGTCATAGTTACTCCCGCCGTTTACCCGCGCCGCACTGAATTTCGTCAAGTTGGGTCTGGCAAGCCGCTAACCCGGCCGGCCGGGCCTGACAACGCTCTAGAAACCCGGAACAGGCAGTTTCGTGAACCAACCGCGCACGCTCCTGACAATGCGTTCACCCACCCTGCTCGGGCAAATCGTTAACCAAGCCCAACCCTGACAATGCGTTAATCAACCCGGCCATGGCAATTCATTAACCAACCCGGCTCGGGCAAATGGTTAACCAAGCCGGCCGGGCAAATCGTTGACCGGCCCGGCAGTCCCGACGATTCGACAATCAACCAGCTGAGGACAAACCCTTCGCCCTCAATAACAACTAGTCCTTGCCCCGCCGTCAAAAAGTCCCGGCCGATGTTCATCAGAAACTCCTTGCTGGCCCATGGGCCCCCCTCCTTAACCTTAAGAGAGTCATAGTTACTCCCGCCGATTACCCGCGCTGCACTGAATTTCGTCAAGTTGGGTCTGGCAAGCCGCTAACCCGGCCGGCCGGGCCTGACAACGCTCTAGAAACCCGGAACAGGCAGTTTCGTGAACCAACCGCGCACGCTCCTGACAATGCGTTAGCCAACCCTGCTCGGGCAAATCGTTAATCAAGCCCAACCCTGAAACTGCGTTAACCAACCCGGCCATGGCAATTCATTAACCAACCCGGCTCGGACAAATGGTTAACCAAGCCCAACCCAGACAATTCGGTAACCAACCCGGCTCGGGCAAATGGTTAACCAAGCCGGCCGGGCAAATCGTTGACCGGCCCGGCAGTCCCGACGATTCGACAATCAACCAGCTGAGGACAAACCCTTCGCCCTCAATAACAACTAGTTCTTGCCCCGCCGTCAAAATGTCCCGGCCGATGTTCATCAGAAACTCCTTGCTGGCCCATGGGCCCCCCTCCTTACCTTAAGAGAGTCATAGTTACTCCCGCTGTTTACCCGCGCCGCACTGAATTTCGTCAAGTTGGGTCTGGCAAGCCGCTAACCCGGCCGGCCGGGCCTGACAACGCTCTAGAAACCCGGAACAGGCAGTTTCGTGAACCAACCGCGCACGCTCCTGACAATGCGTTAGCCAACCCTGCTCGGGCAAATCGTTAATCAAGCCCAACCCTGAAACTGCGTTAACCAACCCGGCCATGGCAATTCATTAACCAACCCGGCTCGGACAAATGGTTAACCAAGCCCAACCCAGACAATTCGGTAACCAACCCGGCTCGGGCAAATGGTTAACCAAGCCGGCCGGGCAAATCGCTAACCGGCCCGGCAGTCCCGACAATTCGACAATCAACCCGCTGAGGACAAACCCTTCGCCCTCAATAACAACTAGTTCTTGCCCCGCCGTCAAAATGTCCCGGCCGATGTTCATCAGAAACTCCTTGCTGGCCCATGGGCCCCCCTCCTTACACCTTAAGAGAGTCATAGTTACTCCCGCCGTTTACCCGCGCCGCACTGAATTTCGTCAAGTTGGGTCTGGCAAGCCGCTAACCCGGCCGGCCGGGCCTGACAACGCTCTAGAAACCCGGAACAGGCAGTTTCGTGAACCAACCGCGCACGCTCCTGACAATGCGTTCACCCACCCTGCTCGGGCAAATCGTTAACCAAGCCCAACCCTGACAATGCGTTAATCAACCCGGCCATGGCAATTCATTAACCAACCCGGCTCGGGCAAATGGTTAACCAAGCCGGCCGGGCAAATCGTTGACCGGCCCGGCAGTCCCGACGATTCGACAATCAACCAGCTGAGGACAAACCCTTCGCCCTCAATAACAACTAGTTCTTGCCCCGCCGTCAAAATGTCCCGGCCGATGTTCATCAGAAACTCCTTGCTGGCCCATGGGCCCTCCTCCTTAACCTTAAGAGAGTCATAGTTACTCCCGCCGATTACCCGCGCTGCACTGAATTTCGTCAAGTTGGGTCTGGCAAGCCGCTAACCCGGCCGGCCGGGCCTGACAATGCTCTAGAAACCCGGAACAGGCAGTTTCGTGAACCAACCGCGCACGCTCCTGACAAGGCGTTAACCAACCCTGCACGGTCAAGTCGTTAACCAAGCCCAACCCTGAAACTGCGTTAACCAACCCGGCCATGGCAATTCATTAACCAACCCGGCTCGGGCAAATGGTTAACCAAGCCGGCCGGGCAAATCGTTGACCGGCCCGGCAGTCCCGACAATTCGACAATCAACCAGCTGAGGACAAACCCTTCGCCCTCAATAACAACTAGTTCTTGCCCCGCCGTCAAAATGTCCCGGCCGATGTTCATCAGAAACTCCTTGCTGGCCCATGGGCCCCCCTCCTTACCTTAAGAGAGTCATAGTTACTCCCGCCGTTTACCCGCGCCGCACTGAATTTCGTCAAGTTGGGTCTGGCAACCCGCTAACCCGGCCGGCCGGGCCTGACAACGCTCTAGAAACCCGGAACAGGCAGTTTCGTGAACCAACCGCGCACGCTCCTGACAATGCGTTCACCCACCCTGCTCGGGCAAATGGTTAACCAAGCACAACCCTGACAATTCGTTAACCAACCCGGCCCGGGCAAATGGTTAACCAAGCCGGCCGGGCAAATCGGTAACCGGCCCGGCAGCCCCGACTATTCGACAATCAACCAGCTGAGGACAAACCCTTCACCCTCAATAACAACTACGTCTTGCCCCGCCGTCAAAATGTCCCGGCCGATGTTCATCAGAAACTCCTTGCTGGCCCATGGGTCATAGTTACTCCCGCCGATTACCCGCGCTGCACTGAATTTCGTCAAGTTGGGTCTGGCAAGCCGCTAACCCGGCCGGCCGGGCCTGACAATGCTCTAGAAACCCGGAACAGGCAGTTTCGTGAACCAACCGCGCACGCTCCTGACAATGTGTTCACCCACCCTGCTCGGGCAAATCGTTAACCAAGCCCAAACCCGACAATTCGGTAACCAACCCAACCATGACAATTCGCTAACCAACCCGGCCCGGGCAAATGGTTAACCAAGCCCAAACCTGACAATTCGTTAACCAACCCGGCCCGGGCAAATGGTTAACCAAGCCGGCCGGGCAAATCGGTAACCGGCCCGGCAGCCCCGACTATTCGACAATCAACCAGCTGAGGACAAACCCTTCACCCTCAATAACAACTACGTCTTGCCCCGCCGTCAAAATGTCCCGGCCGATGTTCATCAGAAACTCCTTGCTGGCCCATGGGCCCCCCCTCCTTACCTTAAGAGAGTCATAGTTACTCCCGCCGATTACCCGCGCTGCACTGAATTTCGTCAAGTTGGGTCTGGCAAGGCGCTAACCCGGCCGGCCGGGCCTGACAATGCTCTAGAAACCCGGAACAGGCAGTTTCGTGAACCAACTGCGCACGCTCCTGACAATGTGTTCACCCACCCTGCTCGGGCAAATCGTTAACCAAGCCCAAACCCGACAATTCGGTAACCAACCCAACCATGACAATTCGCTAACCAACCCGGCCCGGGCAAATGGTTAACCAAGCCCAAACCTGACAATTCGCCAACCAACCCGGCCCGGGCAAATGGTTAACCAAGCCGGCCGGGCAAATCGGTAACCGGCCCGGCAGCCCCGACTATTCGACAATCAACCAGCTGAGGACAAACCCTTCGCCCTCAATAACAACTAGTTCTTGCCCCGCCGTCAAAATGTCCCGGCCGATGTTCATCAGAAACTCCTTGCTGGCCCATGGGCCCCCCTCCTTACCTTAAGAGAGTCATAGTTACTCCCGCCGTTTACCCGCGCCGCACTGAATTTCGTCAAGTTGGGTCTGGCAACCCGCTAACCCGGCCGGCCGGGCCTGACAACGCTCTAGAAACCCGGAACAGGCAGTTTCGTGAACCAACCGCGCACGCTCCTGACAATGCGTTAGCCAACCCTGCTCGGGCAAATCGTTAATCAAGCCCAACCCTGAAACTGCGTTAACCAACCCGGGCATGGCAATTCATTAACCAACCCGGCTCGGACAAATGGTTAACCAAGCCCAACCCTGACAATTCGGTAACCAACCCGGCTCGGGCAAATGGTTGATCAAGCCGGCCGGGCAAATCGGTAACCGGCCCGGCAGCCCCGACCATTCGACAATCAACCAGCTGAGGACAAACCCTTCACCCTCAATAACAACTACGTCTTGCCCCGCCGTCAAAATGTCCCGGCCGATGTTCATCAGAAACTCCTTGCTGGCCCATGGGCCCCCCCTCCTTACCTTAAGAGAGTCATAGTTACTCCCGCCGATTACCCGCGCTGCACTGAATTTCGTCAAGTTGGGTCTGGCAAGGCGCTAACCCGGCCGGCCGGGCCTGACAATGCTCTAGAAACCCGGAACAGGCAGTTTCGTGAACCAACTGCGCACGCTCCTGACAATGTGTTCACCCACCCTGCTCGGGCAAATCGTTAACCAAGCCCAAACCCGACAATTCGGTAACCAACCCAACCATGACAATTCGCTAACCAACCCGGCCCGGGCAAATGGTTAACCAAGCCCAAACCTGACAATTCGCCAACCAACCCGGCCCGGGCAAATGGTTAACCAAGCCGGCCGGGCAAATCGGTAACCGGCCCGGCAGCCCCGACTATTCGACAATCAACCAGCTGAGGACAAACCCTTCGCCCTCAATAACAACTAGTTCTTGCCCCGCCGTCAAAATGTCCCGGCCGATGTTCATCAGAAACTCCTTGCTGGCCCATGGGCCCCCCTCCTTACCTTAAGAGAGTCATAGTTACTCCCGCCGTTTACCCGCGCCGCACTGAATTTCGTCAAGTTGGGTCTGGCAACCTGCTAACCCGGCCGGCCGGGCCTGACAACGCTCTAGAAACCCGGAACAGGCAGTTTCGTGAACCAACCGCGCACGCTCCTGACAATGCGTTCACCCACCCTGCTCGGGCAAATCGTTAACCAAGCCCAACCCTGACAATGCGTTAATCAACCCGGCCATGGCAATTCATTAACCAACCCGGCTCGGGCAAATGGTTAACCAAGCCCAACCCTGACAATTCGGTAACCAACCCGGCTCGGGCAAATGGTTAACCAAGCCGGCCGGGCAAATCGCTAACCGGCCCGGCAGTCCCGACAATTCGACAATCAACCCGCTGAGGACAAACCCTTCGCCCTCAATAACAACTAGTTCTTGCCACGCCGTCAAAATGTCCCGGCCGATGTTCACCAGAAACTCCTTGCTGGCCCATGGGCCCCCCGCCTTAAGTCATAGTTACTCCCGCCGAATACCCGCGCTTCACTGAATTTCGTCAAGCTGGCCCTGTCAAATC
>NW_027276628.1:7500-15000 GCF_030028105.1 Mobula birostris | reverse complement strand
CATAGTGACTTCCGGGCCTAACTCGTTAACCAGAGCCGCGACAGACCGTGCAACAATGACATGTGTCAAACCGGCGGCACGACGCCCGGAGCTCATGCCGGTCGCGGGGCACCTCGGGCCCGCCCGACGGGGCAGATCCGACCTTCACAGGCTTCCGACGGCAATTGGTTAACCGGCGTGGCGCCGAGGGCACGCGGCTGGCTCGGCGGGCGGCCCTCCGGTAGTGCCGCCGTCGATCGGCCGCCTCGGTCGGCAGGAGGGCCCCGAAGTCGCCTTCATTCTGACTTCCGAGTCGGGACTTAGATTACTTTCGACTCTTCAGCCAAGGTCTCGGATCGACGGCGGGACCTGCGGTTGTCCCTCCGAAAATGCCGCCGCTCGGCCGGCACGGCCCGCCGAATACGTCCCCTTACTGGCTCCCGCCTCGGGACTTTGTCAGAAATTCATTCGGGCAAGGTTTCCATTCGGCGGCCGGAGCACCGGTAGTCATACGGAAAATGCCGCCCCTCGGCCGGCATGGGCCTGCGAATAGGTCCCGCTGACAGACTTCCGCGATTGGGTATTTGTCCGAAAATCCATACCGGCAATCTTCGGAATCGTGCGGAAAAGCTGCCGCGTGGCCCGGGTTAACCAATTGGGGAGGCCGGTGCCATCTACCGAATACTTCAACAACTCGTGAAAACGGCCTCCCTATATATCTGCAGGAACCCCGCCAATGCCCCCGTACAGAAATTGCATGTGTCAAAGGGGCGGCCGAATCTGACCCCGGCGGCCGAGCCTCTGGAACTCCGGGTCGGCCTCGGCCGGCAAATCCGACCCCCATCCAGACTTCCGGAGCGGACTTGGTTAACGAATTGCCACCGGGCAAATGGTTAACCGACAGATCTTGGAGGCTCGTTACCCAAGCCATCCCCCGCCGGTGCGAAAAGTTAACAATCAGCGGGCGGGCAATTCGTGAACCGACCGGGACCGGGCAATTCGTTAACCATTCGGAACCGGGCAATTCGTTAACCAACCTTGTCCTGGCAAGGAGTGCACCAACCCGGCCGGACAATTCGTTAACCAAGCTGGCTCTGGCAATTCGTTAACCAACCTGGCCGGGACAATTCGTTAACCAACCCGGCCGGACAATTCGTTAACCAAGCTGGCTCTGGCAATTCGTTAACCAACCTGACCCTGACAATTCGTTAACCAACCCTGTCCTGGCAATGAGTGCACCAACCCGGCCGGACAATTCGGTAACCAACCAGACCCTGGCAATTCGTTAACCAACCAGGACGGGCAATTCGTCAACCAACCCTGTCCTGGCAATGAGTGCACCAACCCGGCCGGACAATTCGGTAACCAACCAGACCCTGGCAATTCGTTAACCAACCTGACCCGGACAATTCGTTAACCAACCAGGACGGGCAATTCGTTAACCAACCAGGCCCGGACAATACTTTAACCACCCTGGTTTTCCAATTCGTGAACCAACTGGGAACGGACAATTCGGTAACCAACCCTGTCCTGGCAATGAGTGCACCAACCCGGCCGGACAATTCGTTAACCACCCTGTCCTTGCCAATTCGTGAACCAACTGGGAACGGACAATTCGTTAACCAACCCGGCCGGACAATTCGTTAACCAAGCTGGCTCTGGCAATTCGTTAACCTACCCGGCCATGGCAATTCGTTAACCAACCTGACCCTGACAATTCGTTAACCAGCCAGGACGGGCAATTCGTTAACCAACCTGGCCCGGACAATTCCTTAACCACCCTGGCCTTGCCAATTCGTGAACCAACTGGGAACGGACAATTCATTAAACAACCCTGTCCTGGCAATGAGTGCACCAACCCAGCCGGACAATTCGTTAACCAAGCTGGCTCTGGCAATTCGTTAACCTACTCGGACATGCCAATTCGTTAACCAGTCTGACCCGGACAATTCGCTAACCAACCCTACTCGGGCAAATCGTTAACCAAGCCCAACCCCGACAATTCGTTAACCAACCCTGCACGGTCAAGTCGTTAACCAAGCCCAAACCCGACAATTCGTTAACCAACCCATACATGGCAATTCGCTAAACAACCCGGCTCGGGCAAATGGTTAACCAAGCCGGCCGGGCAAATCGTTAACCGGCCCGGCAGTCCCGACAATTCGACAATCAACCAGCTGAGGACAAACCCTTCGCCCTCAATAACAACTAGTTCTTGCCCCGCCGTCAAAATGTCCCGGCCGATGTTCATCAGAAACTCCTTGCTGGCCCATGGGCCCCCCCTCCTTACCTTAAGAGAGTCATAGTTACTCCCGCCGTTTACCCGCGCCGCACTGAATTTCGTCAAGTTGGGTCTGGCAAGCCGCTAACCCGGCCGGCCGGGCCTGACAACGCTCTAGAAACCCGGAACAGGCAGTTTCGTGAACCAACCGCGCACGCTCCTGACAATGCGTTCACCCACCCTGCTCGGGCAAATCGTTAACCAAGCCCAACCCTGACAATGCGTTAATCAACCCGGCCATGGCAATTCATTAACCAACCCGGCTCGGGCAAATGGTTAACCAAGCCGGCCGGGCAAATCGTTGACCGGCCCGGCAGTCCCGACGATTCGACAATCAACCAGCTGAGGACAAACCCTTCGCCCTCAATAACAACTAGTCCTTGCCCCGCCGTCAAAAAGTCACGGCCGATGTTCATCAGAAACTCCTTGCTGGCCCATGGGCCCCCCTCCTTAACCTTAAGAGAGTCATAGTTACTCCCGCCGATTACCCGCGCTGCACTGAATTTCGTCAAGTTGGGTCTGGCAAGCCGCTAACCCGGCCGGCCGGGCCTGACAACGCTCTAGAAACCCGGAACAGGCAGTTTCGTGAACCAACCGCGCACGCTCCTGACAATGCGTTAGCCAACCCTGCTCGGGCAAATCGTTAATCAAGCCCAACCCTGAAACTGCGTTAACCAACCCGGCCATGGCAATTCATTAACCAACCCGGCTCGGACAAATGGTTAACCAAGCCCAACCCAGACAATTCGGTAACCAACCCGGCTCGGGCAAATGGTTAACCAAGCCGGCCGGGCAAATCGTTGACCGGCCCGGCAGTCCCGACGATTCGACAATCAACCAGCTGAGGACAAACCCTTCGCCCTCAATAACAACTAGTTCTTGCCCCGCCGTCAAAATGTCCCGGCCGATGTTCATCAGAAACTCCTTGCTGGCCCATGGGCCCCCCTCCTTACCTTAAGAGAGTCATAGTTACTCCCGCTGTTTACCCGCGCCGCACTGAATTTCGTCAAGTTGGGTCTGGCAAGCCGCTAACCCGGCCGGCCGGGCCTGACAACGCTCTAGAAACCCGGAACAGGCAGTTTCGTGAACCAACCGCGCACGCTCCTGACAATGCGTTAGCCAACCCTGCTCGGGCAAATCGTTAATCAAGCCCAACCCTGAAACTGCGTTAACCAACCCGGCCATGGCAATTCATTAACCAACCCGGCTCGGACAAATGGTTAACCAAGCCCAACCCAGACAATTCGGTAACCAACCCGGCTCGGGCAAATGGTTAACCAAGCCGGCCGGGCAAATCGCTAACCGGCCCGGCAGTCCCGACAATTCGACAATCAACCCGCTGAGGACAAACCCTTCGCCCTCAATAACAACTAGTTCTTGCCCCGCCGTCAAAATGTCCCGGCCGATGTTCATCAGAAACTCCTTGCTGGCCCATGGGCCCCCCTCCTTACACCTTAAGAGAGTCATAGTTACTCCCGCCGTTTACCCGCGCCGCACTGAATTTCGTCAAGTTGGGTCTGGCAAGCCGCTAACCCGGCCGGCCGGGCCTGACAACGCTCTAGAAACCCGGAACAGGCAGTTTCGTGAACCAACCGCGCACGCTCCTGACAATGCGTTCACCCACCCTGCTCGGGCAAATCGTTAACCAAGCCCAACCCTGACAATGCGTTAATCAACCCGGCCATGGCAATTCATTAACCAACCCGGCTCGGGCAAATGGTTAACCAAGCCGGCCGGGCAAATCGTTGACCGGCCCGGCAGTCCCGACGATTCGACAATCAACCAGCTGAGGACAAACCCTTCGCCCTCAATAACAACTAGTTCTTGCCCCGCCGTCAAAATGTCCCGGCCGATGTTCATCAGAAACTCCTTGCTGGCCCATGGGCCCTCCTCCTTAACCTTAAGAGAGTCATAGTTACTCCCGCCGATTACCCGCGCTGCACTGAATTTCGTCAAGTTGGGTCTGGCAAGCCGCTAACCCGGCCGGCCGGGCCTGACAATGCTCTAGAAACCCGGAACAGGCAGTTTCGTGAACCAACCGCGCACGCTCCTGACAAGGCGTTAACCAACCCTGCACGGTCAAGTCGTTAACCAAGCCCAACCCTGAAACTGCGTTAACCAACCCGGCCATGGCAATTCATTAACCAACCCGGCTCGGGCAAATGGTTAACCAAGCCGGCCGGGCAAATCGTTGACCGGCCCGGCAGTCCCGACAATTCGACAATCAACCAGCTGAGGACAAACCCTTCGCCCTCAATAACAACTAGTTCTTGCCCCGCCGTCAAAATGTCCCGGCCGATGTTCATCAGAAACTCCTTGCTGGCCCATGGGCCCCCCTCCTTACCTTAAGAGAGTCATAGTTACTCCCGCCGTTTACCCGCGCCGCACTGAATTTCGTCAAGTTGGGTCTGGCAACCCGCTAACCCGGCCGGCCGGGCCTGACAACGCTCTAGAAACCCGGAACAGGCAGTTTCGTGAACCAACCGCGCACGCTCCTGACAATGCGTTCACCCACCCTGCTCGGGCAAATGGTTAACCAAGCACAACCCTGACAATTCGTTAACCAACCCGGCCCGGGCAAATGGTTAACCAAGCCGGCCGGGCAAATCGGTAACCGGCCCGGCAGCCCCGACTATTCGACAATCAACCAGCTGAGGACAAACCCTTCACCCTCAATAACAACTACGTCTTGCCCCGCCGTCAAAATGTCCCGGCCGATGTTCATCAGAAACTCCTTGCTGGCCCATGGGTCATAGTTACTCCCGCCGATTACCCGCGCTGCACTGAATTTCGTCAAGTTGGGTCTGGCAAGCCGCTAACCCGGCCGGCCGGGCCTGACAATGCTCTAGAAACCCGGAACAGGCAGTTTCGTGAACCAACCGCGCACGCTCCTGACAATGTGTTCACCCACCCTGCTCGGGCAAATCGTTAACCAAGCCCAAACCCGACAATTCGGTAACCAACCCAACCATGACAATTCGCTAACCAACCCGGCCCGGGCAAATGGTTAACCAAGCCCAAACCTGACAATTCGTTAACCAACCCGGCCCGGGCAAATGGTTAACCAAGCCGGCCGGGCAAATCGGTAACCGGCCCGGCAGCCCCGACTATTCGACAATCAACCAGCTGAGGACAAACCCTTCACCCTCAATAACAACTACGTCTTGCCCCGCCGTCAAAATGTCCCGGCCGATGTTCATCAGAAACTCCTTGCTGGCCCATGGGCCCCCCCTCCTTACCTTAAGAGAGTCATAGTTACTCCCGCCGATTACCCGCGCTGCACTGAATTTCGTCAAGTTGGGTCTGGCAAGGCGCTAACCCGGCCGGCCGGGCCTGACAATGCTCTAGAAACCCGGAACAGGCAGTTTCGTGAACCAACTGCGCACGCTCCTGACAATGTGTTCACCCACCCTGCTCGGGCAAATCGTTAACCAAGCCCAAACCCGACAATTCGGTAACCAACCCAACCATGACAATTCGCTAACCAACCCGGCCCGGGCAAATGGTTAACCAAGCCCAAACCTGACAATTCGCCAACCAACCCGGCCCGGGCAAATGGTTAACCAAGCCGGCCGGGCAAATCGGTAACCGGCCCGGCAGCCCCGACTATTCGACAATCAACCAGCTGAGGACAAACCCTTCGCCCTCAATAACAACTAGTTCTTGCCCCGCCGTCAAAATGTCCCGGCCGATGTTCATCAGAAACTCCTTGCTGGCCCATGGGCCCCCCTCCTTACCTTAAGAGAGTCATAGTTACTCCCGCCGTTTACCCGCGCCGCACTGAATTTCGTCAAGTTGGGTCTGGCAACCCGCTAACCCGGCCGGCCGGGCCTGACAACGCTCTAGAAACCCGGAACAGGCAGTTTCGTGAACCAACCGCGCACGCTCCTGACAATGCGTTAGCCAACCCTGCTCGGGCAAATCGTTAATCAAGCCCAACCCTGAAACTGCGTTAACCAACCCGGGCATGGCAATTCATTAACCAACCCGGCTCGGACAAATGGTTAACCAAGCCCAACCCTGACAATTCGGTAACCAACCCGGCTCGGGCAAATGGTTGATCAAGCCGGCCGGGCAAATCGGTAACCGGCCCGGCAGCCCCGACCATTCGACAATCAACCAGCTGAGGACAAACCCTTCACCCTCAATAACAACTACGTCTTGCCCCGCCGTCAAAATGTCCCGGCCGATGTTCATCAGAAACTCCTTGCTGGCCCATGGGCCCCCCCTCCTTACCTTAAGAGAGTCATAGTTACTCCCGCCGATTACCCGCGCTGCACTGAATTTCGTCAAGTTGGGTCTGGCAAGGCGCTAACCCGGCCGGCCGGGCCTGACAATGCTCTAGAAACCCGGAACAGGCAGTTTCGTGAACCAACTGCGCACGCTCCTGACAATGTGTTCACCCACCCTGCTCGGGCAAATCGTTAACCAAGCCCAAACCCGACAATTCGGTAACCAACCCAACCATGACAATTCGCTAACCAACCCGGCCCGGGCAAATGGTTAACCAAGCCCAAACCTGACAATTCGCCAACCAACCCGGCCCGGGCAAATGGTTAACCAAGCCGGCCGGGCAAATCGGTAACCGGCCCGGCAGCCCCGACTATTCGACAATCAACCAGCTGAGGACAAACCCTTCGCCCTCAATAACAACTAGTTCTTGCCCCGCCGTCAAAATGTCCCGGCCGATGTTCATCAGAAACTCCTTGCTGGCCCATGGGCCCCCCTCCTTACCTTAAGAGAGTCATAGTTACTCCCGCCGTTTACCCGCGCCGCACTGAATTTCGTCAAGTTGGGTCTGGCAACCTGCTAACCCGGCCGGCCGGGCCTGACAACGCTCTAGAAACCCGGAACAGGCAGTTTCGTGAACCAACCGCGCACGCTCCTGACAATGCGTTCACCCACCCTGCTCGGGCAAATCGTTAACCAAGCCCAACCCTGACAATGCGTTAATCAACCCGGCCATGGCAATTCATTAACCAACCCGGCTCGGGCAAATGGTTAACCAAGCCCAACCCTGACAATTCGGTAACCAACCCGGCTCGGGCAAATGGTTAACCAAGCCGGCCGGGCAAATCGCTAACCGGCCCGGCAGTCCCGACAATTCGACAATCAACCCGCTGAGGACAAACCCTTCGCCCTCAATAACAACTAGTTCTTGCCACGCCGTCAAAATGTCCCGGCCGATGTTCACCAGAAACTCCTTGCTGGCCCATGGGCCCCCCGCCTTAAGTCATAGT
>NW_027276627.1:0-37004 GCF_030028105.1 Mobula birostris | reverse complement strand
CAATGGTTTGCACTCTGCACTTTGGTGCAAAATTGAGATGTATAACCACCTTAATGTCAGAACGTAGCATGCACTGAGAAAATAGCTTTTTTGTCTTGATGAACAGAGGCATGAAACAACTTTCAACCTACTCGTACTCATGTGGGAAGTTAAACAAAGGTGTTTTCCATTAGGTTTGCAGTAACTGCTTTGGAGTAAAATTGAAAGATATACTATTTGTATTGTCTTAGTATTGTATGCACTGAGATAACAACTTTTTTGTGTTTGATATGTCGAACCATATACAACTTTCAACACTACTCATAATCATGTGGGAAGTTAAACCTAAGGTGTTTCCAATTAGGTTTGCAAGTAAGTACTTTGGTGTAAAATTGAAATGTATACTATTTGTATTATCTAAGCATAGTATGCGCTGAGAAAGTAACTTTTTTGTCTTGGATGAACAGAGGCATGAAACAACTTTCAACCTACTCATAATCATGTGGGAAGTTACCCGTAAGGTGTTTCATTAGGTTTGCAGTAAGTACTTTGGTGTAAAATTGAAATGTATACTACTTGTATTATCTAATCATTGTATGCACTAAGTTAACAACTTTTTTGTGTTGATGTGTAGACCATGAAACAATTTTCAACCTACTCATAATCATCTGGGGAAGTTTAACCTAATGTGTTTCCATTAGGTTTGCAGTAAGTACTTTGGTGTAAAATTGAAATGCATGGTATTCGCATTATCTAACCATTTTATAAGCCCTGAGTTAACAACATTTTTCTGTTGATTTGTAGAGCCATGAGACAACTTTTAAACAACTCAGAAACATGTGGGAAGTTAACTTAAAATGTATCCCCAATGGTTTTGCCACTCTGCACTTTGCTGGAAAATTGAAATGTATACTATTTGTATTATCTAAGCATAGTATGCACTGAGAAAGTAACTTTTTTGTCTTGATGAACAGAGGCATGAACAACTTTCAACCCACTCATACTCAATGTGGGAAGTTAACCAAAGGTGTTTCCATTATGTTAGCGGTATGTACTTTGATGTAAAATTGAAATGTATACTATTTGTTTAGTCTTAGTATTGTATGCACTGAGAAAGTAACTTTTTTGTCTTGATGAACAGAGGCATGAAACAACTTTCAACTACTCATAATCATGTGGGAAGTTACCCTAAGGTGTTTCCATTAGGTTTGCAAGTAAGTACTTTGGTGTAAAATTGAAATGTATACTATTTGTATTATCTAAGCATTGTAAGCCCTGAGATAACAACTTTTTTGTGTTGATGTGTGGAGCCATGAAAAAACTTTCAAACTACTCATGATCATCATCAGCGGAAGTTAACCTAAGGTGTTTCCATTAGGTTTGCAGTCAGGACTTTTGAGTAGACAATTGAAATGTACTACTACATTTTATGTCAAAAACATTCTATTCACTGAGAGATCAACTTTTTTTGTCTTTATGTGAACAGAGGCATGAAACAACTTTCAACCCACCTCATACTCATGTGGGAAGTTAACCAAAGGTGTTTCCATTAGGTTTGCAGTAAGTACTTTGGTGTAAAATTGAAATGCATGGTATTCGCATTATCTAACCATTTTAAGCCCTGAGTTAACAACATTTTTCTGTTCGTTTGTAGAGCCATGAGACAACTTTCAAACAACTCAGAAACATGTGGTAAGTTAACTTAAAAATGTATCCCAAAAGGTTTGCACACTCTGCACTTTAGCTGGAAATTTGATAATTTATACTAACTTAATGTGAGAACATAGTATGCACTGAGGAAGTAACTTTTTTGTCTTGATGAACAGAGGCATTAAACAACTTTCCAACCTACTCATTCTCATGTGGGAAAGTTAACCAAAGGTGTTTTCCATCAGGTTTGCAGTAAGTGCTTTGGAGTAAAATTGAAATGTATACTATTTGTTATTGTCCTAGTATTGTATAACACTGAGAAAAACAACTTTTTTCTCTTGCTGTGCAGAGGCATAATACAACTTTCAAACAACTCATAATCATGTGGGAAGTTAACCTAAGGTGCTTCCATTAGGTTTGCAAGTAAGTACTTTGGTGTAAAATTGAAATGTATACGACTTGTATTATCTAATCATTGCATGCACTAAGTTAGACAACTTTTTTTGTGTTGATGTGTAGGAGCCATGAAAACAATTTTCAACCTACTCATAATCATGTGGGAAGTTAACCTATAGGTGTTTCCATTAGGTTTGCAGTAAGTACTTTGGTGTAAAATTGAAATGCATGGTATTCGCATTATCTAACCATTTTAAAGCCCTGAGTTAACAACATTTTTTCAGGTTGATTTGTAGAGCCAATGAGACAACTTTCAAACAACTCAGAAACATGTGGGAAGTTAACTTAAAATGTATCCCAATGGTTTGCACTCTGCACTTTGCTGGAAAATTGAAATTTATACCATTTGGTATTGTCTAAGCATAGTATGCACTGAGAAAGTAACTTTTTTGTCTTGATGAACAGAGGCATGAAACAACTTTCAACCTACTCATTCTCATGTGGGAAGTTAACCAAAGGTGTTTCCATCAGGTTTGCAGTAAGTGCTTTGGAGTAAAATTGAAATTGTATACTATTTGTATTGTCTATAGTATTGTATGCACTGAGATAACAACTTTTTTGTGTTGATGTGTCGAACCATAAAAACAACTTTCAACCTACTCATACTCATGTGGGAAGTTAACCTAAGGTGTTTTCCATTACGTTTGCAGTAAGTACTTTGGTGTAAAATTGAAATGTATTCTATTTGTATTGTCTAAGCATAGTATGCACTGAGAAAGTAACTTTTTTGTCTTGATGAACAGAGGCATGAAACAACTTTCAACCTACTCATACTCATGTGGGAAGTTAACCAAAGGTGTTTCCATTAAGTTTGCAGTAAGTGTTTTGGAGTAAAATTGAATTGTATACTATACTGAATTGTCTTAGTATTGTATGCACTGAGATAACAACTTTTTTGTCGTGATGTATGGAGCCATGAAAAAACTTTCCAAACTACTTATAATCAATTGGGGAAGTTAACCTATGGTGTTTCCATTTGGTTTGCAGTAAGTACCTTTGGTGTAAAATTGAAATGTATGGTATTCGTATTATCTATACCATTTTTAAGCCCTGAGTTAACAACATTTTTCTGTTGATGTGTAGAGCCCATGAGACAACTTTCAAACAACTCAGAAACATGTGGGAAGTTAACTTCAAATGTATCCCAATGGTTTGCACTCTGCACTTTGCTGGAAAATTCAAATTTATACTAACTTAATGTGAGAACATAGTATGCCACTGAGAAAGTAACTTTTTTGTCTTGATGAACAAAGGCATGAAACAACTTTCAACCTACTCATAGTCATGTGGGAAGTTAACCACAAAGGTGTTTCCATTGGGTTTGCAGTAAGTGTTTTGGAGTAAAATTGAAAATGTATACTATTTGTATTGTCTAAGCATTAGTATGCACTGAGAAAGTACCTTTTTTGTCTTGATGAACAGAGGCATGAAACAAACTTTCAACCTACTCATACTCATGTGGGAAGTTAACCAAAGGTGTTTCCATTGGGTTTGCAGTAAGTGCTTTGGAGTAAAATTGAAATGTATACCTATTTGTTTTTGTCTTAGTATTGTATGCACTGAGATAACAACTTCTTTGTTTTCATGTGTATGGCCATGAAACAACTTTCAACCTACTCGTACTCCATGTGGGAAGTTAACCTAAGGTGTTTGCATTAGGTTTGCAGTAAGTACTTTGGTGTAAAATTGAAATGCATGGTATTCGCATTATCTAACCATTTTAAGCCCTGAGTTAACAACATTTTTCTGTTGATTTGTAGAGCCATGAGACAACTTTCAAACAACTCAGAAACATGTGGGAAGTTAACTTAAAATGTATCCCAATGGTTTGCACTCTGCACTTTGCTGGAAAATTGAAATTTATACTAACTTAATGTGAGAACATAGTATGCACTGAGGAAGTAACTTTTTTGTCTTGATGAACAGAGGCATTAAACAACTTTCAACCTACTCATTCTCATGTGGGAAGTTAACCAAAGGTGTTTCCATCAGGTTTGCAGTAAGTGCTTTGGAGTAAAATTGAAATGTATACTATTTGTTTTGTCCTAGTATTGTATGCACTGAGATAACAACTTTTTTGTTTTCATGTGTATAGCCATGAAACAACTTTCAACCTGCTCATACTCATGTGGGAAGTTAACCAAAGGTGTTTCCATTGGGTTTGCAGTAAGTGTTTTGGAGTAAAATTGAAATGTATACTATTTGTATTGTCTAAGCGTAGTATGCACTGAGAAAGTAACTTTTTTGTCTTGATGAACAGAGGCATGAAACAACTTTCAACCTACTCATACTCATGTGGGAAGTTAACCAAAGGTGTTTCCATTAGGGTTGCAGTATGTACTTTGGTGTAAAATTGAAATGTATACTATTTGTATAGGCTTAGTATTGTATGCACTGAGAAAGTAACTTTTTTGTCTTGATGAACAGAGGCATGAAACCACTTTCAACCTACTCATACTCATGTGGGAAGTTAACCAAAGGTGTTTCCATTAGGTTTGCAGCAAGTACTTTGGTGTAAATATGAAATCTATACCATTTGTATTGTAAAAGCATTGTACGCACTGAGAAAACAACTTTTTTCTCTTGCTGTGCAGAGGCATAATACAACTTTCAACCTACTCGTACTCATGTGGGAAGTTAAACAAAGGTGTTTCCATTAGGTTTGCAGTAACTGCTTTGGAGTAAAATTGAAAGATATACTATTTGTATTGTCTTAGTATTGTATGCACTGAGATAACAACTTTTTTGTGTTGATATGTCGAACCATATAACAACTTTCAACCTACTCATAATCATGTGGGAAGTTAACCTAAGGTGTTTCCATTAGGTTTGCAGTAAGTACTTTGGTGTAAAATTGAAATGTATACTATTTGTATTATCTAAGCATAGTATGCGCTGAGAAAGTAACTTTTTTGTCTTGATGAACAGAGGCATGAAACAACTTTCAACCTACTCATAATCATGTGGGAAGTTACCCTAAGGTGTTTCCATTAGGTTTGCAGTAAGTACTTTGGTGTAAAATTGAAATGTATACTACTTGTATTATCTAATCATTGTATGCACTAAGTTAACAACTTTTTTGTGTTGATGTGTAGACCCATGAAACAATTCTCAACCTACTCATAATCATCTGGGAAGTTAACCTAATGTGTTTCCATTAGGTTTGCAGTAAGTACTTTGGTGTAAAATTGAAATGCATGGTATTCGCATTATCTAACCATTTTAAGCCCTGAGTTAACAACATTTTTCTGTTGATTTGTAGAGCCATGAGACAACTTTTAAACAACTCAGAAACATGTGGGAAGTTAACTTAAAATGTATCCCAATGGTTTGCACTCTGCACTTTGCTGGAAAATTGAAATGTATACTATTTGTATTATCTAAGCATAGTATGCACTGAGAAAGTAACTTTTTTGTCTTGATGAACAGAGGCATGAAACAACTTTCAACCCACTCATACTCATGTGGGAAGTTAACCAAAGGTGTTTCCATTATGTTAGCGGTATGTACTTTGATGTAAAATTGAAATGTATACTATTTGTTTAGTCTTAGTATTGTATGCACTGAGAAAGTAACTTTTTTGTCTTGATGAACAGAGGCATGAAACAACTTTCAACCTACTCATAATCATGTGGGAAGTTACCCTAAGGTGTTTCCATTAGGTTTGCAGTAAGTACTTTGGTGTAAAATTGAAATGTATACTATTTGTATTATCTAAGCATTGTAAGCCCTGAGATAACAACTTTTTTGTGTTGATGTGTGGAGCCATGAAAAAACTTTCAAACTACTCATGATCATCAGGGAAGTTAACCTAAGGTGTTTCCATTAGGTTTGCAGTCAGGACTTTTGAGTACAATTGAAATGTATACTACTTTTATGTCAAAACATTCTATTCACTGAGAGATCAACTTTTTTGTCTTTATGTGAACAGGTATGAAACAACTTTCAAGCTACTCATAATCATGTGGGAAGTTAAATGAAAATGTTTCCCAATGGTTTGCACTCTGCACTTTGGTGGAAAATTGTGATGTATGCTACCTTTATGTCAGAACATAGTATGCACTGAGAAAGTAACTTTTTTGTCTTGATGAACAGAGGCATGAAACAACTTTCAACCCACTCATACTCATGTGGGAAGTTAACCAAAGGTGTTTCCATTAGGTTTGCAGTAAGTACTTTGGTGTAAAATTGAAATGCATGGTATTCGCATTATCTAACCATTTTAAGCCCTGAGTTAACAACATTTTTCTGTTCGTTTGTAGAGCCATGAGACAACTTTCAAACAACTCAGAAACATGTGGTAAGTTAACTTAAAATGTATCCCAATGGTTTGCACTCTGCACTTTGCTGGAAAATTGAAATTTATACTAACTTAATGTGAGAACATAGTATGCACTGAGGAAGTAACTTTTTTGTCTTGATGAACAGAGGCATTAAACAACTTTCAACCTACTCATTCTCATGTGGGAAGTTAACCAAAGGTGTTTCCATCAGGTTTGCAGTAAGTGCTTTGGAGTAAAATTGAAATGTATACTATTTGTTTTGTCCTAGTATTGTATACACTGAGAAAACAACTTTTTTCTCTTGCTGTGCAGAGGCATAATACAACTTTCAAACAACTCATAATCATGTGGGAAGTTAACCTAAGGTGCTTCCATTAGGTTTGCAGTAAGTACTTTGGTGTAAAATTGAAATGTATACGACTTGTATTATCTAATCATTGCATGCACTAAGTTAACAACTTTTTTGTGTTGATGTGTAGAGCCATGAAACAATTTTCAACCTACTCATAATCATGTGGGAAGTTAACCTAAGGTGTTTCCATTAGGTTTGCAGTAAGTACTTTGGTGTAAAATTGAAATGCATGGTATTCGCATTATCTAACCATTTTAAGCCCTGAGTTAACAACATTTTTCTGTTGATTTGTAGAGCCATGAGACAACTTTCAAACAACTCAGAAACATGTGGGAAGTTAACTTAAAATGTATCCCAATGGTTTGCACTCTGCACTTTGCTGGAAAATTGAAATTTATACCATTTGTATTGTCTAAGCATAGTATGCACTGAGAAAGTAACTTTTTTGTCTTGATGAACAGAGGCATGAAACAACTTTCAACCTACTCATTCTCATGTGGGAAGTTAACCAAAGGTGTTTCCATCAGGTTTGCAGTAAGTGCTTTGGAGTAAAATTGAAATGTATACTATTTGTATTGTCTTAGTATTGTATGCACTGAGATAACAACTTTTTTGTGTTGATGTGTCGAACCATAAAACAACTTTCAACCTACTCATACTCATGTGGGAAGTTAACCTAAGGTGTTTCCATTACGTTTGCAGTAAGTACTTTGGTGTAAAATTGAAATGTATTCTATTTGTATTGTCTAAGCATAGTATGCACTGAGAAAGTAACTTTTTTGTCTTGATGAACAGAGGCATGAAACAACTTTCAACCTACTCATAATCATGTGGGAAGTTACCCTAAGGTGTTTCCATTAGGTTTGCAGTAAGTACTTTTGGTGTAAAATTGAAATGTATACTATTTGTATTATCTAAGCATTGTAAGCACTGAGATAACAACTTTTTTGTGTTGATGTGTGGGGCCATGAAAAAACTTTCAAACTACTCACGATCATTAGGGAAGTTAACCTAAGGTGTTTCCATTAGGTTTGCAGTCAGGACTTTTGAGTACAATTGAAATGTATACTACTTTTATGTCAAAGCATTCTATTCACTGAGAGATCAACTTTTTTGTCTTTATGTGAACAGGTATGAAACAACTTTCAAACTACTCATAATCATGTGGGAAGTTAAATGAAAATGTTTCCCAATGGTTTGCACTCTGCACTTTGGTGGAAAATTGTGATGTATGCTACCTTTATGTCAGAACATAGTATGCACTGAGAAAGTAACTTTTTTGTCTTGATGAACAGAGGCATGAAACAATTTTCAACCTACTCATAGTCATGTGGGAAGTTAACCAAAGGTGTTTCCATTAAGTTTGCAGTAAGTGTTTTGGAGTAAAATTGAATTGTATACTATCTGAATTGTCTTAGTATTGTATGCACTGAGATAACAACTTTTTTGTCGTGATGTATGGAGCCATGAAAAAACTTTCAAACTACTTATAATCATTGGGGAAGTTAACCTATGGTGTTTCCATTTGGTTTGCAGTAAGTACTTTGGTGTAAAATTGAAATGTATGGTATTCGTATTATCTAACCATTTTAAGCCGTGAGTTAACAACATTTTTCTGTTGATGTGTAGAGCCATGAGACAACTTTCAAACAACTCAGAAACATGTGGGAAGTTAACTTCAAATGTATCCCAATGGTTTGCACTCTGCACTTTGCTGGAAAATTCAAATTTATACTAACTTAATGTGAGAACATAGTATGCACTGAGAAAGTAACTTTTTTGTCTTGATGAACAAAGGCATGAAACAACTTTCAACCTACTCATAGTCATGTGGGAAGTTAACCAAAGGTGTTTCCATTGGGTTTGCAGTAAGTGTTTTGGAGTAAAATTGAAATGTATACTATTTGTATTGTCTAAGCATAGTATGCACTGAGAAAGTACCTTTTTTGTCTTGATGAACAGAGGCATGAAACAACTTTCAACCTACTCATACTCATGTGGGAAGTTAACCAAAGGTGTTTCCATTAGGTTTGCAGTAAGTGCTTTGGAGTAAAATTGAAATGTATACTATTTGTTTTGTCTTAGTATTGTATGCACTGAGATAACAACTTCTTTGTTTTCATGTGTATGGCCATGAAACAACTTTCAACCTACTCGTACTCATGTGGGAAGTTAACCTAAGGTGTTTGCATTAGGTTTGCAGTAAGTACTTTGGTGTAAAATTGAAATGCATGGTATTCGCATTATCTAACCATTTTAAGCCCTGAGTTAACAACATTTTTCTGTTGATTTGTAGAGCCATGAGACAACTTTCAAACAACTCAGAAACATGTGGGAAGTTAACTTAAAATGTATCCCAATGGTTTGCACTCTGCACTTTGCTGGAAAATTGAAATTTATACTAACTTAATGTGAGAACATAGTATGCACTGAGGAAGTAACTTTTTTGTCTTGATGAACAGAGGCATTAAACAACTTTCAACCTACTCATTCTCATGTGGGAAGTTAACCAAAGGTGTTTCCATCAGGTTTGCAGTAAGTGCTTTGGAGTAAAATTGAAATGTATACTATTTGTTTTGTCCTAGTATTGTATGCACTGAGATAACAACTTTTTTGTTTTCATGTGTATAGCCATGAAACAACTTTCAACCTGCTCATACTCATGTGGGAAGTTAACCAAAGGTGTTTCCATTGGGTTTGCAGTAAGTGTTTTGGAGTAAAATTGAAATGTATACTATTTGTATTGTCTAAGCGTAGTATGCACTGAGAAAGTAACTTTTTTGTCTTGATGAACAGAGGCATGAAACAACTTTCAACCTACTCATACTCATGTGGGAAGTTAACCAAAGGTGTTTCCATTAGGGTTGCAGTATGTACTTTGGTGTAAAATTGAAATGTATACTATTTGTATAGGCTTAGTATTGTATGCACTGAGAAAGTAACTTTTTTGTCTTGATGAACAGAGGCATGAAACCACTTTCAACCTACTCATACTCATGTGGGAAGTTAACCAAAGGTGTTTCCATTAGGTTTGCAGCAAGTACTTTGGTGTAAATATGAAATCTATACCATTTGTATTGTAAAAGCATTGTACGCACTGAGAAAACAACTTTTTTCTCTTGCTGTGCAGAGGCATAATACAACTTTCAAACAACTCATAATCATGTGGGAAGTTAACCTAAGGTGTTTCCATTAGGTTTGCAGTAAGTACTTTGGTGTAAAATTGAAATGTATACTACTTGTATTATCTAATCATTGTATGCACTAAGTTAACAACTTTTTTGTGTTGATGTGTAGAGCCATGAAACAATTTTCAACCTACTCATAATCATGTGGGAAGTTAACCTAAGGTGTTTCCATTCGGTTTGCAGTAAGTACTTTGGTGTAAAATTGAAATGCATGGTATTCGCATTATCTAACCATTTTAAGCCCTGAGTTAACAACATTTTTCTGTTGATTTGTAGAGCCATGAGACAACTTTCAAACAACTCAGAAACATGTGGGAAGTTAACTTAAAATGTATCCCAATGGTTTGCACTCTGCACTTTGCAGGAAAATTGAAATGCATACCATTTGTATTGTCTAAGCATAGTATGCACTGAGAAAGTAACTTTTTTGTCTTGATGAACAGAGGCATGAAACAACTTTCAACCTACTCATTCTCATGTGGGAAGTTAACCAAAGGTGTTTCCATCAGGTTTGCAGTAAGTGCTTTGGAGTAAAATTGAAATTTATACTATTTGTTTTGTCTTAGTATTGTATGCACTGAGATAACAACTATTTTGTTTTCATGTGTATAGCCATGAAACAACTTTCAACCTACTCATATTCATGTGGGAAGTTAACCAAAAGTGTTTCCATTGGGTTTGCAGTAAGTACTTTGGTGTAAAATTGAAATGTATAGTATTTGTATTATCTAAACATTGTATGCACTGAGTTAACAACATGTTTGTGTTGATGTGTAGAGCCATGACACAACTTTCAAACTACTCATAATCATGTGGGAAGTTAAATTAAAATGTCTCCCAATGGTTTGCACTCTGCACTTTGGTGCAAAATTGAGATGTATACCACCTTTATGTCAGAACGTAGCATGCACTGAGAAAATAGCTTTTTTGTCTTGATGAACAGAGGCATGAAACAACTTTCAACCTACTCGTACTCATGTGGGAAGTTAAACAAAGGTGTTTCCATTAGGTTTGCAGTAACTGCTTTGGAGTAAAATTGAAAGATATACTATTTGTATTGTCTTAGTATTGTATGCACTGAGATAACAACTTTTTTGTGTTGATATGTCGAACCATATAACAACTTTCAACCTACTCATAATCATGTGGGAAGTTAACCTAAGGTGTTTCCATTAGGTTTGCAGTAAGTACTTTGGTGTAAAATTGAAATGTATACTATTTGTATTATCTAAGCATAGTATGCGCTGAGAAAGTAACTTTTTTGTCTTGATGAACAGAGGCATGAAACAACTTTCAACCTACTCATAATCATGTGGGAAGTTACCCTAAGGTGTTTCCATTAGGTTTGCAGTAAGTACTTTGGTGTAAAATTGAAATGTATACTACTTGTATTATCTAATCATTGTATGCACTAAGTTAACAACTTTTTTGTGTTGATGTGTAGACCCATGAAACAATTTTCAACCTACTCATAATCATCTGGGAAGTTAACCTAATGTGTTTCCATTAGGTTTGCAGTAAGTACTTTGGTGTAAAATTGAAATGCATGGTATTCGCATTATCTAACCATTTTAAGCCCTGAGTTAACAACATTTTTCTGTTGATTTGTAGAGCCATGAGACAACTTTTAAACAACTCAGAAACATGTGGGAAGTTAACTTAAAATGTATCCCAATGGTTTGCACTCTGCACTTTGCTGGAAAATTGAAATGTATACTATTTGTATTATCTAAGCATAGTATGCACTGAGAAAGTAACTTTTTTGTCTTGATGAACAGAGGCATGAAACAACTTTCAACCCACTCATACTCATGTGGGAAGTTAACCAAAGGTGTTTCCATTATGTTAGCGGTATGTACTTTGATGTAAAATTGAAATGTATACTATTTGTTTAGTCTTAGTATTGTATGCACTGAGAAAGTAACTTTTTTGTCTTGATGAACAGAGGCATGAAACAACTTTCAACCTACTCATAATCATGTGGGAAGTTACCCTAAGGTGTTTCCATTAGGTTTGCAGTAAGTACTTTGGTGTAAAATTGAAATGTATACTATTTGTATTATCTAAGCATTGTAAGCCCTGAGATAACAACTTTTTTGTGTTGATGTGTGGAGCCATGAAAAAACTTTCAAACTACTCATGATCATCAGGGAAGTTAACCTAAGGTGTTTCCATTAGGTTTGCAGTCAGGACTTTTGAGTACAATTGAAATGTATACTACTTTTATGTCAAAACATTCTATTCACTGAGAGATCAACTTTTTTGTCTTTATGTGAACAGAGGCATGAAACAACTTTCAACCCACTCATACTCATGTGGGAAGTTAACCAAAGGTGTTTCCATTAGGTTTGCAGTAAGTACTTTGGTGTAAAATTGAAATGCATGGTATTCGCATTATCTAACCATTTTAAGCCCTGAGTTAACAACATTTTTCTGTTCGTTTGTAGAGCCATGAGACAACTTTCAAACAACTCAGAAACATGTGGTAAGTTAACTTAAAATGTATCCCAATGGTTTGCACTCTGCACTTTGCTGGAAAATTGAAATTTATACTAACTTAATGTGAGAACATAGTATGCACTGAGGAAGTAACTTTTTTGTCTTGATGAACAGAGGCATTAAACAACTTTCAACCTACTCATTCTCATGTGGGAAGTTAACCAAAGGTGTTTCCATCAGGTTTGCAGTAAGTGCTTTGGAGTAAAATTGAAATGTATACTATTTGTTTTGTCCTAGTATTGTATACACTGAGAAAACAACTTTTTTCTCTTGCTGTGCAGAGGCATAATACAACTTTCAAACAACTCATAATCATGTGGGAAGTTAACCTAAGGTGCTTCCATTAGGTTTGCAGTAAGTACTTTGGTGTAAAATTGAAATGTATACGACTTGTATTATCTAATCATTGCATGCACTAAGTTAACAACTTTTTTGTGTTGATGTGTAGAGCCATGAAACAATTTTCAACCTACTCATAATCATGTGGGAAGTTAACCTAAGGTGTTTCCATTAGGTTTGCAGTAAGTACTTTGGTGTAAAATTGAAATGCATGGTATTCGCATTATCTAACCATTTTAAGCCCTGAGTTAACAACATTTTTCTGTTGATTTGTAGAGCCATGAGACAACTTTCAAACAACTCAGAAACATGTGGGAAGTTAACTTAAAATGTATCCCAATGGTTTGCACTCTGCACTTTGCTGGAAAATTGAAATTTATACCATTTGTATTGTCTAAGCATAGTATACACTGAGAAAGTAACTTTTTTGTCTTGATGAACAGAGGCATGAAACAACTTTCAACCTACTCATTCTCATGTGGGAAGTTAACCAAAGGTGTTTCCATCAGGTTTGCAGTAAGTGCTTTGGAGTAAAATTGAAATGTATACTATTTGTATTGTCTTAGTATTGTATGCACTGAGATAACAACTTTTTTGTGTTGATGTGTCGAACCATAAAACAACTTTCAACCTACTCATACTCATGTGGGAAGTTAACCTAAGGTGTTTCCATTACGTTTGCAGTAAGTACTTTGGTGTAAAAGTGAAATGTATTCTATTTGTATTGTCTAAGCATAGTATGCACTGAGAAAGTAACTTTTTTGTCTTGATGAACAGAGGCATGAAACAACTTTCAACCTACTCATACTCATGTGGGAAGTTAACCAAAGGTGTTTCCATTAAGTTTGCAGTAAGTGTTTTGGAGTAAAATTGAATTGTATACTATCTGAATTGTCTTAGTATTGTATGCACTGAGATAACAACTTTTTTGTCGTGATGTATGGAGCCATGAAAAAACTTTCAAACTACTTATAATCATTGGGGAAGTTAACCTATGGTGTTTCCATTTGGTTTGCAGTAAGTACTTTGGTGTAAAATTGAAATGTATGGTATTCGTATTATCTAACCATTTTAAGCCCTGAGTTAACAACATTTTTCTGTTGATGTGTAGAGCCATGAGACAACTTTCAAACAACTCAGAAACATGTGGGAAGTTAACTTCAAATGTATCCCAATGGTTTGCACTCTGCACTTTGCTGGAAAATTCAAATTTATACTAACTTAATGTGAGAACATAGTATGCACTGAGAAAGTAACTTTTTTGTCTTGATGAACAAAGGCATGAAACAACTTTCAACCTACTCATAGTCATGTGGGAAGTTAACCAAAGGTGTTTCCATTGGGTTTGCAGTAAGTGTTTTGGAGTAAAATTGAAATGTATACTATTTGTATTGTCTAAGCATAGTATGCACTGAGAAAGTACCTTTTTTGTCTTGATGAACAGAGGCATGAAACAACTTTCAACCTACTCATACTCATGTGGGAAGTTAACCAAAGGTGTTTCCATTGGGTTTGCAGTAAGTGCTTTGGAGTAAAATTGAAATGTATACTATTTGTTTTGTCTTAGTATTGTATGCACTGAGATAACAACTTCTTTGTTTTCATGTGTATGGCCATGAAACAACTTTCAACCTACTCGTACTCATGTGGGAAGTTAACCTAAGGTGTTTGCATTAGGTTTGCAGTAAGTACTTTGGTGTAAAATTGAAATGCATGGTATTCGCATTATCTAACCATTTTAAGCCCTGAGTTAACAACATTTTTCTGTTGATTTGTAGAGCCATGAGACAACTTTCAAACAACTCAGAAACATGTGGGAAGTTAACTTAAAATGTATCCCAATGGTTTGCACTCTGCACTTTGCTGGAAAATTGAAATTTATACTAACTTAATGTGAGAACATAGTATGCACTGAGGAAGTAACTTTTTTGTCTTGATGAACAGAGGCATTAAACAACTTTCAACCTACTCATTCTCATGTGGGAAGTTAACCAAAGGTGTTTCCATCAGGTTTGCAGTAAGTGCTTTGGAGTAAAATTGAAATGTATACTATTTGTTTTGTCCTAGTATTGTATGCACTGAGATAACAACTTTTTTGTTTTCATGTGTATAGCCATGAAACAACTTTCAACCTGCTCATACTCATGTGGGAAGTTAACCAAAGGTGTTTCCATTGGGTTTGCAGTAAGTGTTTTGGAGTAAAATTGAAATGTATACTATTTGTATTGTCTAAGCGTAGTATGCACTGAGAAAGTAACTTTTTTGTCTTGATGAACAGAGGCATGAAACAACTTTCAACCTACTCATACTCATGTGGGAAGTTAACCAAAGGTGTTTCCATTAGGGTTGCAGTATGTACTTTGGTGTAAAATTGAAATGTATACTATTTGTATAGGCTTAGTATTGTATGCACTGAGAAAGTAACTTTTTTGTCTTGATGAACAGAGGCATGAAACCACTTTCAACCTACTCATACTCATGTGGGAAGTTAACCAAAGGTGTTTCCATTAGGTTTGCAGCAAGTACTTTGGTGTAAATATGAAATCTATACCATTTGTATTGTAAAAGCATTGTACGCACTGAGAAAACAACTTTTTTCTCTTGCTGTGCAGAGGCATAATACAACTTTCAACCTACTCGTACTCATGTGGGAAGTTAAACAAAGGTGTTTCCATTAGGTTTGCAGTAACTGCTTTGGAGTAAAATTGAAAGATATACTATTTGTATTGTCTTAGTATTGTATGCACTGAGATAACAACTTTTTTGTGTTGATATGTCGAACCATATAACAACTTTCAACCTACTCATAATCATGTGGGAAGTTAACCTAAGGTGTTTCCATTAGGTTTGCAGTAAGTACTTTGGTGTAAAATTGAAATGTATACTATTTGTATTATCTAAGCATAGTATGCGCTGAGAAAGTAACTTTTTTGTCTTGATGAACAGAGGCATGAAACAACTTTCAACCTACTCATAATCATGTGGGAAGTTACCCTAAGGTGTTTCCATTAGGTTTGCAGTAAGTACTTTGGTGTAAAATTGAAATGTATACTACTTGTATTATCTAATCATTGTATGCACTAAGTTAACAACTTTTTTGTGTTGATGTGTAGACCCATGAAACAATTCTCAACCTACTCATAATCATCTGGGAAGTTAACCTAATGTGTTTCCATTAGGTTTGCAGTAAGTACTTTGGTGTAAAATTGAAATGCATGGTATTCGCATTATCTAACCATTTTAAGCCCTGAGTTAACAACATTTTTCTGTTGATTTGTAGAGCCATGAGACAACTTTTAAACAACTCAGAAACATGTGGGAAGTTAACTTAAAATGTATCCCAATGGTTTGCACTCTGCACTTTGCTGGAAAATTGAAATGTATACTATTTGTATTATCTAAGCATAGTATGCACTGAGAAAGTAACTTTTTTGTCTTGATGAACAGAGGCATGAAACAACTTTCAACCCACTCATACTCATGTGGGAAGTTAACCAAAGGTGTTTCCATTATGTTAGCGGTATGTACTTTGATGTAAAATTGAAATGTATACTATTTGTTTAGTCTTAGTATTGTATGCACTGAGAAAGTAACTTTTTTGTCTTGATGAACAGAGGCATGAAACAACTTTCAACCTACTCATAATCATGTGGGAAGTTACCCTAAGGTGTTTCCATTAGGTTTGCAGTAAGTACTTTGGTGTAAAATTGAAATGTATACTATTTGTATTATCTAAGCATTGTAAGCCCTGAGATAACAACTTTTTTGTGTTGATGTGTGGAGCCATGAAAAAACTTTCAAACTACTCATGATCATCAGGGAAGTTAACCTAAGGTGTTTCCATTAGGTTTGCAGTCAGGACTTTTGAGTACAATTGAAATGTATACTACTTTTATGTCAAAACATTCTATTCACTGAGAGATCAACTTTTTTGTCTTTATGTGAACAGGTATGAAACAACTTTCAAGCTACTCATAATCATGTGGGAAGTTAAATGAAAATGTTTCCCAATGGTTTGCACTCTGCACTTTGGTGGAAAATTGTGATGTATGCTACCTTTATGTCAGAACATAGTATGCACTGAGAAAGTAACTTTTTTGTCTTGATGAACAGAGGCATGAAACAACTTTCAACCCACTCATACTCATGTGGGAAGTTAACCAAAGGTGTTTCCATTAGGTTTGCAGTAAGTACTTTGGTGTAAAATTGAAATGCATGGTATTCGCATTATCTAACCATTTTAAGCCCTGAGTTAACAACATTTTTCTGTTCGTTTGTAGAGCCATGAGACAACTTTCAAACAACTCAGAAACATGTGGTAAGTTAACTTAAAATGTATCCCAATGGTTTGCACTCTGCACTTTGCTGGAAAATTGAAATTTATACTAACTTAATGTGAGAACATAGTATGCACTGAGGAAGTAACTTTTTTGTCTTGATGAACAGAGGCATTAAACAACTTTCAACCTACTCATTCTCATGTGGGAAGTTAACCAAAGGTGTTTCCATCAGGTTTGCAGTAAGTGCTTTGGAGTAAAATTGAAATGTATACTATTTGTTTTGTCCTAGTATTGTATACACTGAGAAAACAACTTTTTTCTCTTGCTGTGCAGAGGCATAATACAACTTTCAAACAACTCATAATCATGTGGGAAGTTAACCTAAGGTGCTTCCATTAGGTTTGCAGTAAGTACTTTGGTGTAAAATTGAAATGTATACGACTTGTATTATCTAATCATTGCATGCACTAAGTTAACAACTTTTTTGTGTTGATGTGTAGAGCCATGAAACAATTTTCAACCTACTCATAATCATGTGGGAAGTTAACCTAAGGTGTTTCCATTAGGTTTGCAGTAAGTACTTTGGTGTAAAATTGAAATGCATGGTATTCGCATTATCTAACCATTTTAAGCCCTGAGTTAACAACATTTTTCTGTTGATTTGTAGAGCCATGAGACAACTTTCAAACAACTCAGAAACATGTGGGAAGTTAACTTAAAATGTATCCCAATGGTTTGCACTCTGCACTTTGCTGGAAAATTGAAATTTATACCATTTGTATTGTCTAAGCATAGTATGCACTGAGAAAGTAACTTTTTTGTCTTGATGAACAGAGGCATGAAACAACTTTCAACCTACTCATTCTCATGTGGGAAGTTAACCAAAGGTGTTTCCATCAGGTTTGCAGTAAGTGCTTTGGAGTAAAATTGAAATGTATACTATTTGTATTGTCTTAGTATTGTATGCACTGAGATAACAACTTTTTTGTGTTGATGTGTCGAACCATAAAACAACTTTCAACCTACTCATACTCATGTGGGAAGTTAACCTAAGGTGTTTCCATTACGTTTGCAGTAAGTACTTTGGTGTAAAATTGAAATGTATTCTATTTGTATTGTCTAAGCATAGTATGCACTGAGAAAGTAACTTTTTTGTCTTGATGAACAGAGGCATGAAACAACTTTCAACCTACTCATACTCATGTGGGAAGTTAACCAAAGGTGTTTCCATTAGGTTTGCAGTAAGTGCTTTGGAGTAAAATTGACATGTATACTATTTGTTTTGTCTTAGTATTGTATGCACTGAGATAACAACTTTTTTGTTTTCATGTGTATAGCCATGAAACAACTTTCAACCTACTCGTACTCATGTGGGAAGTTAACCTAAGATGTTTCCATTAGGTTTGCAGTAACTGCTTTGGAGTAAAATTGAAATGCATGGTATTCGCATTATCTAACCATTTTAAGCCCTGAGTTAACAACATTTTTCTGTTGATTTGTAGAGCCATGAGACAACTTTCAAACAACTCAGAAACATGTGGGAAGTTAACTTAAATGTATCCCAATGGTTTGCACTCTGCACTTTGCTGGAAAATTGAAATGTATACTATTTGTATTATCTAAGCATAGTATGCGCTGAGAAAGTAACTTTTTTGTCTTGATGAACAGAGGCATGAAACAACTTTCAACCTACTCATACTCATGTGGGAAGTTAACCAAAGGTGTTTCCATTAGGTTAGCAGTATGTACTTTGATGTAAAATTGAAATGTATACTATTTGTTTAGTCTTAGTATTGTATGCACTGAGAAAGTAACTTTTTTGTCTTGATGAACAGAGGCATGAAACAACTTTCAACCTACTCATAATCATGTGGGAAGTTACCCTAAGGTGTTTCCATTAGGTTTGCAGTAAGTACTTTGGTGTAAAATTGAAATGTATACTATTTGTATTATCGAAGTATTGTAAGCACTGAGATAACAACTTTTTTGTGTTGATGTGTGGAGCCATGAAAAAACATTCAAACTACTCATGATCATTAGGGAAGTTAACCTAAGGTGTTTCCATTAGGTTTGCAGTCAGGACTTTTGAGTACAATTGAAATGTATACTACTTTTATGTCAAAGCATTCTATTCACTGAGAGATCAACTTTTTTGTCTTTATGTGAACAGGTATGAAACAACTTTCAAACTACTCATAATCATGTGGGAAGTTAAATGAAAATGTTTCCCAATGGTTTGCACTCTGCACTTTGGTGGAAAATTGTGATGTATGCTACCTTTATGTCAGAACATAGTATGCACTGAGAAAGTAACTTTTTTGTCTTGATGAACAGAGGCATGAAACAATTTTCAACCTACTCATAGTCATGTGGGAAGTTAACCAAAGGTGTTTCCATTAAGTTTGCAGTAAGTGTTTTGGAGTAAAATTGAATTATATACTATCTGAATTGTCTTAGATAATTGAGATAACACTGCTATAACAACTTTTTTGTCGTGATGTGTGGAGCCATGAAAAAACTTTCAAACTACTTATCATCATTGGGGAAGTTAACCTATGGTGTTTCCATTTGGTTTGCAGTAAGTACTTTGGTGTAAAATTGAAATGTATGGTATTCGTATTATCTAACCATTTTAAGCCCTGAGTTAACAACATTTTTCTGTTGATGTGTAGAGCCATGAGACAACTTTCAAACAACTCAGAAACATGTGGGAAGTTAACTTAAAATGTATCCCAATGGTTTGCACTCTGCACTTTGCTGGAAAATTGAAATTTATACTAACTTAATGTGAGAACATAGTATGCACTGAGGAAGTAACTTTTTTGTCTTGATGAACAGAGGCATTAAACAACTTTCAACCTACTCATTCTCATGTGGGAAGTTAACCAAAGGTGTTTCCATCAGGTTTGCAGTAAGTGCTTTGGAGTAAAATTGAAATGTATACTATTTGTTTTGTCCTAGTATTGTATGCACTGAGATAACAACTTTTTTGTTTTCAAGTGTATAGCCATGAAACAACTTTCAACCTACTCATACTCATGTGGGAAGTTAACCAAAGGTGTTTCCATTAGGTTTGCAGTAAGTACTTTCGTGTAAATTTGAAATGTATACCATTTGTATTGTAAAAGCATTGTACGCACTGAGAAAACAACTTTTTTCTCTTGCTGTGCAGAGGCATAATACAACTTTCAAACAACTCATAATCATGTGGGAAGTTAACCTAAGGTGCTTCCATTAGGTTTGCAGTAAGTACTTTGGTGTAAAATTGAAATGTATACTACTTGTATTATCTAATCATTGTATGCACTAAGTTAACAACTTTTTTGTGTGATGTGTAGAGCCATGAAACAATTTTCAACCTACTCATAATCATGTGGGAAGTTAACCTAAGTTGTTTCCATTAGGTTTGCAGTAAGTACTTTGGTGTAAAATTGAAATGCATGGTATTCGCATTATCTAACCATTTTAAGCCCTGAGTTAACAACATTTTTCTGTTGATTTGTAGAGCCATGAGACAACTTTCAAACAACTCAGAAACATGTGGGAAGTTAACTTAAAATGTATCCCAATGGTTTGCACTCTGCACTTCGCTGGAAAATTGAAATTTATACCATTTGTATTGTCTAAGAATAGTATGCACTGAGAAAGTAACTTTTTTGTCTTGATGAACAGAGGCATGAAACAACTTTCAACCTACTCATTCTCATGTGGGAAGTTAACCAAAGGTGTTTCCATCAGGTTTGCAGTAAGTGCTTTGGAGTAAAATTGAAATGTATACTATTTGTATTGTCTTAGTATTGTATGCACTGAGATAACAACTTTTTTGTGTTGATGTGTCGAAGCATAAAACAACTTTCAACCTACTCATACTCATGTGGGAAGTTAACCAAAGGTGTTTCCATTAGGTTAGCAGTATGTACTTTGATGTGTAATTGAAATGTATACTATTTGTTTAGTCTTAGTATTGTATGCACTGAGAAAGTAACTTTTTTGTCTTGATGAACAGAGGCATGAAACAACTTTCAACCTACTCATAATCATGTGGGAAGTTACCCTAAGGTGTTTCCATTAGGTTTGCAGTAAGTACTTTGGTGTAAAATTGAAATGTATACTACTTGTATTATCTAATCATTGTATGCACTAAGTTAAAAACTTTTTTGTGTTGATGTGTAGAGCCATGAAACAATTTTCAACCTACTCATAGTCATGTGGGAAGTTAACCAAAGGTGTTTACATTAAGTTTGCAGTAAGTGTTTTGGAGTAAAATTGAATTATATACTATCTGAATTGTCTTAGTATTGTATGCACTGAGATAACAACTTTCTTGTCGTGATGTGTGGAGCCATGAAAAAACTTTCAAACTACTTATAATCATTGGGGAAGTTAACCTATGGTGTTTCCATTTGGTTTGCAGTAAGTACTTTGGTGTAAAATTGAAATGTATGGTATTCGTATTATCTAACCATTTTAAGCCCTGAGTTAACAACATTTTTCTGTTGATGTGTAGAGCCATGAGACAACTTTCAAACAACTCAGAAACATGTGGGAAGTTAACTTAAAATGTGTCCCAATGGTTTGCACTCTGCGCTTTGCTGGAAAATTAAAATTTATACTAACTTGATGTGAGAACATAGTATGCACTGAAAAAGTAACTTTTTTGTCTTGATGAACAGAGGCATGAAACAACTTTCAACCTACTCATAGTCATGTGGGAAGTTAACCAAAGGTGTTTCCATTGGGTTTGCAGTAAGTGTTTTGGAGTAAAATTGAAATGTATACTATTTGTATTGTCTAAGCATAGTATGCACTGAGAAAGTACCTTTTTTGTCTTGATGAACAGAGGCATGAAACAACTTTCAACCAACTCATACTCATGTGGGAAGTTAACCAAAGGTGTTTCCATTGGGTTTGCAGTAAGTGCTTTGGAGTAAAATTGAAATGTATACTATTTGTTTTGTCTTAGTATTGTATGCACTGAGATAACAACTTTTTTGTTTTCATGTGTATAGCCATGAAACAACTTTCAACCTACTCGTACTCATGTGGAAAGTTAACCAAAGGTGTTTCCATTAGGTTTGCAGTAACTGCTTTGGAGCAAAATTGAAATGTATACTATTTGTATTGTCTTAGTGTTGTATGCACTGAGAGAACAACTTTTTTATGTTGATGTGTCAAGCCATAAAACAACTTTCAACCTACTCATAATCATGTGGGAAGTTAACCTAAGGTGTTTCCATTAGGTTTGCAGTAAGTACTATGGTGTAAAATTGAAATGCATGGTATTCGCATTATCTAACCATTTTAAGCCCTGAGTTAACAACATTTTTCTGTTGATTTGTAGAGCCATGAGACAACTTTCAAACAACTCAGAAACATGTGGGAAGTTAACTTAAAATGTATCCCAATGGTTTGCACTCTGCACTTTGCTGGAAAATTGAAATTTATACTAACTTAATGTGAGAACATAGTATGCACTGAGGAAGTAACTTTTTTGTCTTGATGAACAGAGGCATTAAACAACTTTCAACCTACTCATTCTCATGTGGGAACTTAACCAAAGGTGTTTCCATCAGGTTTGCAGTAAGTGCTTTGGAGTAAAATTGAAATGTATACTATTTGTTTTGTCCTAGTATTGTATGCACTGAGATAACAACTTTTTTCTTTTCATGTGTATAGCCATGAAACAACTTTCAACCTGCTCATACTCATGTGGGAAGTTAACCAAAGGTGTTTCCATTAGGTTTGCAGTAAGTAGTTTGGTGTAAATTTGAAATGTATACCATTTGTATTGTAAAAGCATTGTACGCACTGAGAAAACAACTTTTTTCTCTTGCTGTGCAGAGGCATAATACAACTTTCAAACAACTCATAATCATGTGGGAAGTTAACCTAAGGTGCTTCCATTAGGTTTGCAGTAAGTACTTTGGTGTAAAATTGAAATGTATACGACTTGTATTATCTAATCATTGTATGCACTAAGTTAACAACTTTTTTGTGTTGATGTGCAGAGCCATGAAACAATTTTCAACCTACTAATAATCATGAGGGAAGTTAACCTAAGGTGTTTCCATTAGGTTTGCAGTAAGTACTTTGGTGTAAAATTGAAATGCATGGTATTCGCATTATCTAACCATTTTAAGCCCTGAGTTAACAACATTTTTCTGTTGATTTGTAGAGCCATGAGACAACTTTCAAACAACTCAGAAACATGTGGGAAGTTAACTTAAAATGTATCCCAATGGTTTGCACTCTGCACTTTGCTGGAAAATTAAAATTTATACCATTTGTATTGTCTAAGCATAGTATGCACTGAGAAAGTAACTTTTTTGTCTTGATGAACAGAGGCATGAAACAACTTTCAACCTACTCATTCGCATGTGGGAAGTTAACCAAAGGTGTTTCCATCAGGTTTGCAGTAAATGCTTTGGAGTAAAATTGAAATGTATACTATTTGTATTGTCTTAGTATTGTATGCACTGAGATAACAACTTTTTTGTGTTGATGTGTCGAACCATAAAACAACTTTCAACCTACTCATACTCATGTGGGAAGTTAACCTAAGGTGTTTCCATTAGGTTTGCAGTAAGTACTTTGGTGTAAAATTGAAATGTATACTATTTGTATTGTCTAAGCATAGTATGCACTGAGAAAGTAACTTTTTTGTCTTGATGAACAGAGGCATGAAACAACTTTCAACCTACTCATACTCATGTGGGAAGTTAACCAAAGGTGTTTCCATTAGGTTTGCAGTAAGTGCTTTGGAGTAAAATTGACATGTATACTATTTGTTTTGTCTTAGTATTGTATGCACTGAGATAACAACTTTTTTGTTTTCATGTGTATAGCCATGAAACAACTTTCAACCTACTCGTACTCATGTGGGAAGTTAACCAAATGTGTTTCCATTAGGTTTGCAGTAACTGCTTTGGAGTAAAATTGAAATGCATGGTATTCGCATTATCTAACCATTTTAAGCCCTGAGTTAACAACATTTTTCTGTTGATTTGTAGAGCCATGAGACAACTTTCAAACAACTCAGAAACATGTGGGAAGTTAACTTAAATGTATCCCAAGGGTTTGCACTCTGCACTTTGCTGGAAAATTGAAATGTATACTATTTGTATTATCTAAGCATAGTATGCGCTGAGAAAGTAACTTTTTTGTCTTGATGAACAGAGGCATGAAACAACTTTCAACCTACTCATACTCATGTGGGAAGTTAACCAAAGGTATTTCCATTAGGTTAGCAGTATGTACTTTGATGTAAAATTGAAATGTATACTATTTGTTTAGTCTTAGTATTGTATGCACTGAGAAAGTAACTTTTTTGTCTTGATGAACAGAGGCATGAAACAACTTTCAACCTACTCATAATCATGTGGGAAGTTACCCTAAGGTGTTTCCATTAGGTTTGCAGTAAGTACTTTGGTGTAAAATTGAAATGTATACTATTTGTATTATCTAAGTATTGTAAGCACTGAGATAACAACTTTTTTGTGTTGATGTGTGGAGCCATGAAAAAACATTCAAACTACTCACGATCATTAGGGAAGTTAACCTAAGGTGTTTCCATTAGGTTTGCAGTCAGGACTTTTGAGTACAATTGAAATGTATACTACTTTTATGTCAAAGCATTCTATTCACTGAGAGATCAACTTTTTTGTCTTTATGTGAACAGGTATGAAACAACTTTCAAACTGCTCATAATCATGTGGGAAGTTAAATGAAAATGTTTCCCAATGGTTTGCACTCTGCACTTTGGTGGAAAATTGTGATGTATGCTACCTTTATGTCAGAACATAGTATGCACTGATAAAGTAACTTTTTTGTCTTGATGAACAGAGGCATGAAACAATTTTCAACCTACTCATAGTCATGTGGGAAGTTAACCAAAGGTGTTTCCATTAAGTTTGCAGTAAGTGTTTTGGAGTAAAATTGAATTATATACTATCTGAATTGTCTTAGTATGCACTGAGATAACAACTTTTTTGTTTTCATGTGTATAGCCATGAAACAACTTTCAACCTACTCGTACTCATGTGGGAAGTTAACCAAATGTGTTTCCATTAGGTTTGCAGTAACTGCTTTGGAGTAAAATTGAAATGCATGGTATTCGCATTATCTAACCATTTTAAGCCCTGAGTTAACAACATTTTTCTGTTGATTTGTAGAGCCATGAGACAACTTTCAAACAACTCAGAAACATGTGGGAAGTTAACTTAAATGTATCCCAAGGGTTTGCACTCTGCACTTTGCTGGAAAATTGAAATGTATACTATTTGTATTATCTAAGCATAGTATGCGCTGAGAAAGTAACTTTTTTGTCTTGATGAACAGAGGCATGAAACAACTTTCAACCTACTCATACTCATGTGGGAAGTTAACCAAAGGTATTTCCATTAGGTTAGCAGTATGTACTTTGATGTAAAATTGAAATGTATACTATTTGTTTAGTCTTAGTATTGTATGCACTGAGAAAGTAACTTTTTTGTCTTGATGAACAGAGGCATGAAACAACTTTCAACCTACTCATAATCATGTGGGAAGTTACCCTAAGGTGTTTCCATTAGGTTTGCAGTAAGTACTTTGGTGTAAAATTGAAATGTATACTATTTGTATTATCTAAGTATTGTAAGCACTGAGATAACAACTTTTTTGTGTTGATGTGTGGAGCCATGAAAAAACATTCAAACTACTCACGATCATTAGGGAAGTTAACCTAAGGTGTTTCCATTAGGTTTGCAGTCAGGACTTTTGAGTACAATTGAAATGTATACTACTTTTATGTCAAAGCATTCTATTCACTGAGAGATCAACTTTTTTGTCTTTATGTGAACAGGTATGAAACAACTTTCAAACTGCTCATAATCATGTGGGAAGTTAAATGAAAATGTTTCCCAATGGTTTGCACTCTGCACTTTGGTGGAAAATTGTGATGTATGCTACCTTTATGTCAGAACATAGTATGCACTGATAAAGTAACTTTTTTGTCTTGATGAACAGAGGCATGAAACAATTTTCAACCTACTCATAGTCATGTGGGAAGTTAACCAAAGGTGTTTCCATTAAGTTTGCAGTAAGTGTTTTGGAGTAAAATTGAATTATATACTATCTGAATTGTCTTAGTATGCACTGAGATAACAACTTTTTTGTTTTCATGTGTATAGCCATGAAACAACTTTCAACCTACTCGTACTCATGTGGGAAGTTAACCAAATGTGTTTCCATTAGGTTTGCAGTAACTGCTTTGGAGTAAAATTGAAATGCATGGTATTCGCATTATCTAACCATTTTAAGCCCTGAGTTAACAACATTTTTCTGTTGATTTGTAGAGCCATGAGACAACTTTCAAACAACTCAGAAACATGTGGGAAGTTAACTTAAATGTATCCCAAGGGTTTGCACTCTGCACTTTGCTGGAAAATTGAAATGTATACTATTTGTATTATCTAAGCATAGTATGCGCTGAGAAAGTAACTTTTTTGTCTTGATGAACAGAGGCATGAAACAACTTTCAACCTACTCATACTCATGTGGGAAGTTAACCAAAGGTATTTCCATTAGGTTAGCAGTATGTACTTTGATGTAAAATTGAAATGTATACTATTTGTTTAGTCTTAGTATTGTATGCACTGAGAAAGTAACTTTTTTGTCTTGATGAACAGAGGCATGAAACAACTTTCAACCTACTCATAATCATGTGGGAAGTTACCCTAAGGTGTTTCCATTAGGTTTGCAGTAAGTACTTTGGTGTAAAATTGAAATGTATACTATTTGTATTATCTAAGTATTGTAAGCACTGAGATAACAACTTTTTTGTGTTGATGTGTGGAGCCATGAAAAAACATTCAAACTACTCACGATCATTAGGGAAGTTAACCTAAGGTGTTTCCATTAGGTTTGCAGTCAGGACTTTTGAGTACAATTGAAATGTATACTACTTTTATGTCAAAGCATTCTATTCACTGAGAGATCAACTTTTTTGTCTTTATGTGAACAGGTATGAAACAACTTTCAAACTGCTCATAATCATGTGGGAAGTTAAATGAAAATGTTTCCCAATGGTTTGCACTCTGCACTTTGGTGGAAAATTGTGATGTATGCTACCTTTATGTCAGAACATAGTATGCGCTGAGAAAGTAACTTTTTTGTCTTGATGAACAGAGGCATGAAACAATTTTCAACCTACTCATAGTCATGTGGGAAGTTAACCAAAGGTGTTTCCATTAAGTTTGCAGTAAGTGTTTTGGAGTAAAATTGAATTATATACTATCTGAATTGTCTTAGTATGCACTGAGATAACAACTTTTTTGTCGTGATGTGTGGAGCCATGAAAAAACTTTCAAACTACTTATCATCATTGGGGAAGTTAACCTATGGTGTTTCCATTTGGTTTGCAGTAAGTACTTTGGTGTAAAATTGAAATGTATGGTATTCGTATTATCTAACCATTTTAAGCCCTGAGTTAACAACATTTTTCTGTTGATGTGTAGAGCCATGAGACAACTTTCAAACAACTCAGAAACATGTGGGAAGTTAACTTAAAATGTATCCCAATGGTTTGCACTCTGCACTTTGCTGGAAAATTGAAATTTATACTAACTTAATGTGAGAACATAGTATGCACTGAGGAAGTAACTTTTTTGTCTTGATGAACAGAGGCATTAAACAACTTTCAACCTACTCATTCTCATGTGGGAAGTTAACCAAAGGTGTTTCCATCAGGTTTGCAGTAAGTGCTTTGGAGTAAAATTGAAATGTATACTATTTGTTTTGTCCTAGTATTGTATGCACTGAGATAACAACTTTTTTGTTTTCAAGTGTATAGCCATGAAACAACTTTCAACCTGCTCATACTCATGTGGGAAGTTAAGCAAAGGTGTTTCCATTAGGTTTGCAGTAAGTACTTTGGTGTAAATTTGAAATGTATACCATTTGTATTGTAAAAGCATTGTACGCACTGAGAAAACAACTTTTTTCTCTTGCTGTGCAGAGGCATAATACAACTTTCAAACAACTCATAATCATGTGGGAAGTTAACCTAAGGTGCTTCCATTAGGTTTGCAGTAAGTACTTTGGTGTAAAATTGAAATGTATACTACTTGTATTATCTAATCATTGTATGCACTAAGTTAACAACTTTTTTGTGTTGATGTGTAGAGCCATGAAACAATTTTCAACCTACTCATAATCATGTGGGAAGTTAACCTAAGGTGTTTCCATTAGGTTTGCAGTAAGTACTTTGGTGTAAAATTGAAATGCATGGTATTCGCATTATCTAACCATTTTAAGCCCTGAGTTAACAACATTTTTCTGTTGATTTGTAGAGCCATGAGACAACTTTCAAACAACTCAGAAACATGTGGGAAGTTAACTTAAAATGTATCCCAATGGTTTGCACTCTGCACTTTGCTGGAAAATTGAAATGTATACTATTTGTATTATCTAAGCATAGTATGTGCTGAGAAAGTAACTTTTTTGTCTTGATGAACAGAGGCATGAAACAACTTTCAACCTACTCATACTCATGTGGGAAGTTAACCAAAGGTGTTTCCATTAGGTTAGCAGTATGCACTTTGATGTAAAATTGAAATGTATACTATTTGTTTAGTCTTAGTATTGTATGCACTGAGAAAGTAACTTTTTTGTCTTGATGAACAGAGGCATGAAACAACTTTCAACCTACTCATAATCATGTGGGAAGTTAACCTAAGGTGTTTCCATTAGGTTTGCAGTAAGTACTTTGGTGTAAAATTGAAATGCATGGTATTCGCATTATCTAACCATTTTAAGCCCTGAGTTAACAACATTTTTCTGTTGATTTGTAGAGCCATGAGACAACTTTCAAACAACTCAGAAACATGTGGGAAGTTAACTTAAAATGTATCCCAATGGTTTGCACTCTGCACTTTGCTGGAAAATTGAAATTTATACCATTTGTATTGTCTAAGAATAGTATGCACTGAGAAAGTAACTTTTTTGTCTTGATGAACAGAGGCATGAAACAACTTTCAACCTACTCATTCTCATGTGGGAAGTTAACCAAAGGTGTTTCCATCAGGTTTGCAGTAAGTGCTTTGGAGTAAAATTGAAATGTATACTATTTGTATTGTCTTAGTATTGTATGCACTGAGATAACAACTTTTTTGTGTTGATGTGTCGAAGCATAAAACAACTTTCAACCTACTCATACTCAGGTGGGAAGTTAACCAAAGGTGTTTCCATTAGGTTAGCAGTATGTACTTTGATGTGTAATTGAAATGTATACTATTTGTTTAGTCTTAGTATTGTATGCACTGAGAAAGTAACTTTTTTGTCTTGATGAACAGAGGCATGAAACAACTTTCAACCTCTCATAATCATGTGGGAAGTTACCCTAAGGTGTTTCCATTAGGTTTGCAGTAAGTACTTTGGTGTAAAATTGAAATGTATACTACTTGTATTATCTAATCATTGTATGCACTAAGTTAAAAACTTTTTTGTGTTGATGTGTAGAGCCATGAAACAATTTTCAACCTACTCATAGTCATGTGGGAAGTTAACCAAAGGTGTTTACATTAAGTTTGCAGTAAGTGTTTTGGAGTAAAATTGAATTATATACTATCTGAATTGTCTTAGTATTGTATGCACTGAGATAACAACTTTCTTGTCGTGATGTGTGGAGCCATGAAAAAACTTTCAAACTACTTATAATCATTGGGGAAGTTAATCTATGGTGTTTCCATTTGGTTTGCAGTAAGTACTTTGGTGTAAAATTGAAATGTATGGTATTCGTATTATCTAACCATTTTAAGCCCTGAGTTAACAACATTTTTCTGTTGATGTGTAGAGCCATGAGACAACTTTCAAACAACTCAGAAACATGTGGGAAGTTAACTTAAAATGTGTCCCAATGGTTTGCACTCTGCACTTTGCTGGAAAATTAAAATTTATACTAACTTGATGTGAGAACATAGTATGCACTGAAAAAGTAACTTTTTTGTCTTGATGAACAGAGGCATGAAACAACTTTCAACCTACTCATAGTCATGTGGGAAGTTAACCAAAGGTGTTTCCATTGGGTTTGCAGTAAGTGTTTTGGAGTAAAATTGAAATGTATACTATTTGTATTGTCTAAGCATAGTATGCACTGAGAAAGTACCTTTTTTGTCTTGATGAACAGAGGCATGAAACAACTTTCAACCAACTCATACTCATGTGGGAAGTTACCCAAAGGTGTTTCCATTGGGTTTGCAGTAAGTGCTTTGGAGTAAAATTGAAATGTATACTATTTGTTTTGTCTTAGTATTGTATGCACTGAGATAACAACTTTTTTGTTTTCATGTGTATAGCCATGAAACAACTTTCAACCTACTCGTACTCATGTGGAAAGTTAACCAAAGGTGTTTCCATTAGGTTTGCAGTAACTGCTTTGGAGCAAAATTGAAATGTATACTATTTGTTTTGTCCTAGTATTGTATGCACTGAGATAACAACTTTTTTGTTTTCATGTGTATAGCCATGAAACAACTTTCAACCTGCTCATACTCATGTGGGAAGTTAACCAAAGGTGTTTCCATTAGGTTTGCAGTAAGTAGTTTGGTGTAAATTTGAAATGTATACCATTTGTATTGTAAAAGCATTGTACGCACTGAGAAAACAACTTTTTTCTCTTGCTGTGCAGAGGCATAATACAACTTTCAAACAACTCATAATCATGTGGGAAGTTAACCTAAGGTGCTTCCATTAGGTTTGCAGTAAGTACTTTGGTGTAAAATTGAAATGTATACTACTTGTATTATCTAATCATTGTATGCACTAAGTTAACAACTTTTTTGTGTTGATGTGCAGAGCCATGAAACAATTTTCAACCTACTAATAATCATGAGGGAAGTTAACCTAAGGTGTTTCCATTAGGTTTGCAGTAAGTACTTTGGTGTAAAATTGAAATGCATGGTATTCGCATTATCTAACCATTTTAAGCCCTGAGTTAACAACATTTTTCTGTTGATTTGTAGAGCCATGAGACAACTTTCAAACAACTCAGAAACATGTGGGAAGTTAACTTAAAATGTATCCCAATGGTTTGCACTCTGCACTTTGCTGGAAAATTAAAATTTATACCATTTGTATTGTCTAAGCATAGTATGCACTGAGAAAGTAACTTTTTTGTCTTGATAAACAGAGGCATGAAACAACTTTCAACCTACTCATTCGCATGTGGGAAGTTAACCAAAGGTGTTTCCATCAGGTTTGCAGTAAATGCTTTGGAGTAAAATTGAAATGTATACTATTTGTATTGTCTTAGTATTGTATGCACTGAGATAACAACTTTTTTGTGTTGATGTGTCGAACCATAAAACAACTTTCAACCTACTCATACTCATGTGGGAAGTTAACCTAAGGTGTTTCCATTAGGTTTGCAGTAAGTACTTTGGTGTAAAATTGAAATGTATACTATTTGTATTGTCTAAGCATAGTATGCACTGAGAAAGTAACTTTTTTGTCTTGATGAACAGAGGCATGAAACAACTTTCAACCTACTCATACTCATGTGGGAAGTTAACCAAAGGTGTTTCCATTAGGTTTGCAGTAAGTGCTTTGGAGTAAAATTGACATGTATACTATTTGTTTTGTCTTAGTATTGTATGCACTGAGATAACAACTTTTTTGTTTTCATGTGTATAGCCATGAAACAACTTTCAACCTACTCGTACTCATGTGGGAAGTTAACCAAATGTGTTTCCATTAGGTTTGCAGTAACTGCTTTGGAGTAAAATTGAAATGCATGGTATTCGCATTATCTAACCATTTTAAGCCCTGAGTTAACAACATTTTTCTGTTGATTTGTAGAGCCATGAGACAACTTTCAAACAACTCAGAAACATGTGGGAAGTTAACTTAAATGTATCCCAAGGGTTTGCACTCTGCACTTTGCTGGAAAATTGAAATGTATACTATTTGTATTATCTAAGTATTGTAAGCACTGAGATAACAACTTTTTTGTGTTGATGTGTGGAGCCATGAAAAAACATTCAAACTACTCACGATCATTAGGGAAGTTAACCTAAGGTGTTTCCATTAGGTTTGCAGTCAGGACTTTTGAGTACAATTGAAATGTATACTACTTTTATGTCAAAGCATTCTATTCACTGAGAGATCAACTTTTTTGTCTTTATGTGAACAGGTATGAAACAACTTTCAAACTGCTCATAATCATGTGGGAAGTTAAATGAAAATGTTTCCCAATGGTTTGCACTCTGCACTTTGGTGGAAAATTGTGATGTATGCTACCTTTATGTCAGAACATAGTATGCACTGAGAAAGTAACTTTTTGTCTTGATGAACAGAGGCATGAAACAATTTTCAACCTACTCATAGTCATGTGGGAAGTTAACCAAAGGTGTTTCCATTAAGTTTGCAGTAAGTGTTTTGGAGTAAAATTGAATTATATACTATCTGAATTGTCTTAGTATGCACTGAGATAACAACTTTTTTGTTTTCATGTGTATAGCCATGAAACAACTTTCAACCTACTCGTACTCATGTGGGAAGTTAACCAAATGTGTTTCCATTAGGTTTGCAGTAACTGCTTTGGAGTAAAATTGAAATGCATGGTATTCGCATTATCTAACCATTTTAAGCCCTGAGTTAACAACATTTTTCTGTTGATTTGTAGAGCCATGAGACAACTTTCAAACAACTCAGAAACATTGGGAAGTTAACTTAAATGTATCCCAAGGGTTTGCACTCTGCACTTTGCTGGAAAATTGAATGTATACTATTTGTATTATCTAAGCATAGTATGCGCTGAGAAAGTAACTTTTTTGTCTTGATGAACAGAGGCATGAAACAACTTTCAACCTACTCATACTCATGTGGGAAGTTAACCAAAGGTATTTCCATTAGGTTAGCAGTATGTACTTTGATGTAAAATTGAAATGTATACTATTTGTTTAGTCTTAGTATTGTATGCACTGAGAAAGTAACTTTTTTGTCTTGATGAACAGAGGCATGAAACAACTTTCAACCTACTCATAATCATGTGGGAAGTTACCCTAAGGTGTTTCCATTAGGTTTGCAGTAAGTACTTTGGTGTAAAATTGAAATGTATACTATTTGTATTATCTAAGTATTGTAAGCACTGAGATAACAACTTTTTTTGTGTTGATGTGTGGAGCCATGAAAAAACATTCAAACTACTCACGATCATTAACCTAAGGTGTTTCCATTAGGTTTGCAGTCAGGACTTTTGAGTACAATTGAAATGTATACTACTTTATGTCAAAGCATTCTATTCACTGAGAGATCAACTTTTTTGTCTTTATGTGAACAGGTATGAAACAACTTTCAAACTGCTCATAATCATGTGGGAAGTTAAATGAAAATGTTTCCCAATGGTTTGCACTCTGCACTTTGGTGGAAAATTGTGATGTATGCTACCTTTATGTCAGAACATAGTATGCGCTGAGAAAGTAACTTTTTTGTCTTGATGAACAGAGGCATGAAACAATTTTCAACCTACTCATAGTCATGTGGGAAGTTAACCAAAGGTGTTTCCATTAAGTTTGCAGTAAGTGTTTTGGAGTAAAATTGAATTATATACTATCTGAATTGTCTTAGTATGCACTGAGATAACAACTTTTTTGTCGTGATGTGTGAGCCATGAAAAAACTTTCAAACTACTTATCATCATTGGGGAAGTTAACCTATGGTGTTTCCATTTGGTTTGCAGTAAGTACTTTGGTGTAAAATTGAAATGTATGGTATTCGTATTATCTAACCATTTTAAGCCCAGAGTTAACAACATTTTTCTGTTGATGTGTAGAGCCATGAGACAACTTTCAAACAACTCAGAAACATGTGGGAAGTTAACTTAAAATGTATCCCAATGGTTTGCACTCTGCACTTTGCTGGAAAATTGAAATTTATACTAACTTAATGTGAGAACATAGTATGCACTGAGGAAGTAACTTTTTTGTCTTGATGAACAGAGGCATTAAACAACTTTCAACCTACTCATTCTCATGTGGGAAGTTAACCAAAGGTGTTTCCATCAGGTTTGCAGTAAGTGCTTTGGAGTAAAATTGAAATGTATACTATTTGTTTTGTCCTAGTATTGTATGCACTGAGATAACAACTTTTTTGTTTTCAAGTGTATAGCCATGAAACAACTTTCAACCTGCTCATACTCATGTGGGAAGTTAACCAAAGGTGTTTCCATTAGGTTTGCAGTAAGTACTTTGGTGTAAATTTGAAATGTATACCATTTGTATTGTAAAAGCATTGTACGCACTGAGAAAACAACTTTTTTCTCTTGCTGTGCAGAGGCATAATACAACTTTCAAACAACTCATAATCATGTGGGAAGTTAACCTAAGGTGCTTCCATTAGGTTTGCAGTAAGTACTTTGGTGTAAAATTGAAATGTATACTACTTGTATTATCTAATCATTGTATGCACTAAGTTAACAACTTTTTTGTGTTGATGTGTAGAGCCATGAAACAATTTTCAACCTACTCATAATCATGTGGGAAGTTAACCTAAGGTGTTTCCATTAGGTTTGCAGTAAGTACTTTGGTGTAAAATTGAAATGCATGGTATTCGCATTATCTAACCATTTTAAGCCCTGAGTTAACAACATTTTTCTGTTGATTTGTAGAGCCATGAGACAACTTTCAAACAACTCAGAAACATGTGGGAAGTTAACTTAAAATGTATCCCAATGGTTTGCACTCTGCACTTTGCTGGAAAATTGAAATGTATACTATTTGTATTATCTAAGCATAGTATGTGCTGAGAAAGTAACTTTTTTGTCTTGATGAACAGAGGCATGAAACAACTTTCAACCTACTCATACTCATGTGGGAAGTTAACCAAAGGTGTTTCCATTAGGTTAGCAGTATGTACTTTGATGTAAAATTGAAATGTATACTATTTGTTTAGTCTTAGTATTGTATGCACTGAGAAAGTAACTTTTTTGTCTTGATGAACAGAGGCATGAAACAACTTTCAACCTACTCATAATCATGTGGGAAGTTACCCTAAGGTGTTTCCATTAGGTTTGCAGTAAGTACTTGGTGTAAAATTGAAATGTATACTACTTGTATTATCTAATCATTGTATGCACTAAGTTAAAAACTTTTTTGTGTTGATGTGTAGAGCCATGAAACAACTTTCAACCTACTCATAATCATATGGGAAGTTAACCTAAGGTGTTTCCATTAGGTTTGCAGTAAGTACTTTGGTGTAAAATTGAAATGTATACTATTTGTTTAGTCTTAGTATTGTATGCACTGAGAAAGTAACTTTTTTGTCTTGATGAACAGAGGCATGAAACAACTTTCAACCTACTCATACTCATGTGGGAAGTTAACCAAAGGTGTTTCCATTAGGTTAGCAGTATGTACTTTGATGTAAAATTAAAATGTATACTATTTGTTTAGTCTTAGTATTGTATGCACTGAGAAAGTAACTTTTTTGTCTTGATGAACAGAGGCATGAAACAACTTTCAACCTACTCATAATAATGTGGGAAGTTACCCTAAGGTGTTTCCATTAGGTTTGCAGTAAGTACTTTGGTGTAAAATTGAAATGTATACTATTTGTATTATCTAAGTATTGTAAGCACTGAGATAACAACTTTTTTGTGTTGATGTGTGGAGCCATGAAAAAACATTCAAACTACTCATGATCATTAGGGAAGTTAACCTAAGGTGTTTCCATTAGGTTTGCAGTCAGGACTTTTGAGTACAATTGAAATGTATACTACTTTTATGTCAAAGCATTCTATTCACTGAGAGATCAACTTTTTTGTCTTTATGTGAACAGGTATGAAACAACTTTCAAACTACTCATAATCATGTGGGAAGTTAAATGAAAATGTTTCCCAATGGTTTGCACTCTGCAATTTCGTGGAAAATTGTGATGTATGCTACCTTTATGTCAGAACATAGTATGCACTGAGAAAGTAACTTTTCTGTCTTGATGAACAGAGGCATGAAACAATTTTCAACCTACTCATAGTCATGTGGGAAGTTAACCAAAGGTGTTTCCATTAAGTTTGCAGTAAGTGTTTTGGAGTAAAATTGAATTATATACTATCTGAATTGTCTTAGTATGCACTGAGATAACAACTTTTTTGTCGTGATGTGTGGAGCCATGAAAAAACTTTCAAACTACTTATCATCATTGGGGAAGTTAACCTATGGTGTTTCCATTTGGTTTGCAGTAAGTACTTTGGTGTAAAATTGAAATGTATGGTATTCGTATTATCTAACCATTTTAAGCCCTGAGTTAACAACATTTTCTGTTGATGTGTAGAGCCATGAGACAACTTTCAAACAACTCAGAAACATGTGGGAAGTTAACTTAAAATGTATCCCAATGGTTTGCACTCTGCACTTTGCTGGAAAATTGAAATTTATCTAACTTAATGTGAGAACATAGTATGCACTGAGGAAGTAACTTTTTTGTCTTGATGAACAGAGGCATTAAACAACTTTCAACCTACTCATTCTCATGTGGGAAGTTAACCAAAGGTGTTTCCATCAGGTTTGCAGTAAGTGCTTTGGAGTAAAATTGAAATGTATACTATTTGTTTTGTCCTAGTATTGTATGCACTGAGATAACAACTTTTTTGTTTTCAAGTGTATAGCCATGAAACAACTTTCAACCTGCTCATACTCATGTGGGAAGTTAACCAAAGGTGTTTCCATTAGGTTTGCAGTAAGTACTTTGGTGTAAATTTGAAATGTATACCATTTGTATTGTAAAAGCATTGTACGCACTGAGAAAACAACTTTTTTCTCTTGCTGTGCAGAGGCATAATACAACTTTCAAACAACTCATCATCATGTGGGAAGTTAACCTAAGGTGCTTCCATTAGGTTTGCAGTAAGTACTTTGGTGTAAAATTGAAATGTATACTACTTGTATTATCTAATCATTGTATGCACTATGTATGCACTAAGTTAACAACTTTTTTGTGTTGATGTGTA
>NW_027276626.1:0-37017 GCF_030028105.1 Mobula birostris | reverse complement strand
CTCCTGTGGAACAACATGTCTCATATCACAAAGAGCAGGGGTATCTGCACTGAACACTATGGAACACCATGGGTCATATCAGAAAGAGCAGGGGTTTCTGCACAGACTCCCATGGAACATTATGGGTCATAGCAGAAAGAGCAGGGGTTTCTGCACTGACCCCTATGGAACACCATGAGTCCTATCACAAAGCGCAGGGATTTCTGCACGGACTCCTATGGAACACCATGGGTCATATCAGAAAGAGCTGGGGTTTCTGCACGGACACCTGTGGAACACCATGGGTGATATCAGAAAGAGCAGGGGTTTCTGCACGGATCCCTATGGAACACCAGGTGTCATATCAAAAAGAGCAGGGGTTCTGCACGGATTCCTATGGAACACCATGGGTCATATCAGAAAGAGCAGGGGTTTCTGCACGGACTCCTATCACAAAGAGCAGGGGTTTCTGCACTGACCCCTACGGAACAGCGTGGGTCATATCACAAAGAGCAGGGGTTTCTGCACTGAACCCTATGGAACACCATGGGTCATATCAGAAAGAGCAGAGGTATCTGCACGGCCCCTATGGAACACAATGGGTAATATCACAAAGAGCAGGGGTTTCTGCACTGAACCCTATGGAACACCGTGGGTCATATCAGAAAGAGCAGGGGTTTCTGCACGGACCTCTGTGGAGCAACATGGGTGATATCAGAAAGAGCACAGGTGTTTCTGCACGTATCCCTAAGGAACACCATGTGTCATATCAGAAAGAGCAGGGGTTCTGCACGGACTCCTATGGAACACCATGTGTCATATCAGAAAGAGCAGGGGTTTCTGCAAGTACTTCTATGAAATACCATGGATGACATCAGAAAGAGCAGGGGTTTCTGCACGGACTCCTGTGGAACACCATTGGTCACATCAGAAAGAGCAGAGGTTTCTGCACGTACTTCTATGAAACACCATGGGTCATATCAGAAAGAGCAGGGGTTTCTGCACGGTCTCGCATGGAACAACATGAGTAATATCACAAAGAGCACGGGTTTCTGCACAGACTCCTATGGAACACCATGGTCATATCACAAAGAGCAGGGGTTTCTGCACAGACTCCTGTGGAACACCATGGGTCATATCAGAAAGAGCAGGGGTTTCTGCACGGATTCCTATCACAAAGAGCAGGGGTTTCTGCACTGACTCCTATGGAACATCATGGGTCATATCAGAAAGAGCAGGGATTTCTGCACTGACTCCTATGGAACATCATGGGTCATATCAGAAAGAGCAGGAATTTCCGCTCTGAACCCTATAGAACACCATGGGTCATATCAGGAAGAGCAGGGGTTTCTGCACGGACTCGCATGGAACAACATGAGTAATATCACAAAGAGCACGGGTTTCTGCACAGACTCCTATGGAACACCATGGTCATATCACAAAGAGCAGTGGTTTCTGCACAGACTCCTGTGGAACACCATGGGTCATATCAGAAAGAGCAGGGGTTTCTGCACGGACTCCTATCACAAAGAGCAGGGGTTTCTGCACTGACTCCTATGGAACATCATGGGTCATATCAGAAAGAGCAGGGGTTTCTGCACTGAACCCTATAGAACACCATGGGTCATATCAGAAAGAGCAGGGGTTCTGCACGGACTCCTATGGAACACCATGGGTCATATCAGAAAGCGCAGGGGTTTCTGCCTGGACTCCCATGGAACGCCGTGGGTCATACCACAAAGAGCAGGGGTTTCTGACTGGACTCCCATGGAACGCCATGGGTCATATCACAAAGAGCAGGGGTATCTGCTCAGACTCCTGTGGAACACCATGGGTCATATCAGAAAGAGCAGGGGTTTCTGCACGGACTCCTATCACAAAGAGTAGGGGTTTCTGCACTGACCCTATGGAACAGCGTGGGTCATATCACAAAGACCAGGGGTTTCTGCACTGAACCCTATGGAACACCATGGGTCATATCAGAAAGAGCAGGGCTTTCTGCACTGAACCCTATGGAACACCATGGGTCATATCAGAAAGAGCAGAGATTTCTGCACGGACTCCTGTGGAACACCATGGGTCATATCAGAAAGAGCAGGGGTTCTGCACGGACTCCTATCACAAAGAGTAGGGGTTTCTGCACTGACCCTATGGAACAGCGTGGGTCATATCACAAAGACCAGGGGTTTCTGCACTGAACCCTATGGAACACCATGGGTCATATCAGAAAGAGCAGGGCTTTCTGCACTGAACCCTATGGAACACCATGGGTCATATCAGAAAGAGCAGAGATTTCTGCACGGACTCCTGTGGAACACCATGGGTCATATCAGAAAGAGCAGGGGTTTCTGCACGTTCTTCTATGAAATACCATGGATAACATCAGAAAGAGCAGGGGTTTCTGCACGGACTCCTGTGGAACACCATGTCTCATATCACAAAGAGCAGGGGTTTCTGCACTGAACCCTATGGAACACCGTGGGTCATATCACAAAGACCAGGGGTTTCTGCCCTGAACCCTATGGAACACCATGGGTCATATCAGAAAGAGCAGGGCTTTCTGCACTGAACCCTATGGAACACCATGGGTCATATCAGAAAGAGCAGGGATTTCTGCACGGACTCCTGTGGAACACCATGGGTCATATCAGAAAGAGCAGGGGTTCTGCACGGACTCCTATGGAACACCATGGGTCATAACAGAAAGAGCAGGGGTTTCTGCACGTACTTCTATGAAATACCATGGATGACATCAGAAAGAGCAGGGGTTTCTGCACGGACTCCTGTGGAACACCATGGGTCATATCAGAAAGAGCAGAGATTTCTGCACGGACTCCTGTGGAACACCATGGGTCATATCAGAAAGAGCAGGGGTTCTGCACGGACTCCTATGGAACACCATGGGTCATATCAGAAAGAGCAGGGGTTTCTGCACGTTCTTCCATGAAATACCATCGATAACATCAGAAAGAGCAGGGGTTTCTGCACGGACTCCTGTGGAACAACATGTCTCATATCACAAAGAGCAGGGGTATCTGCACTGAACACTATGGAACACCATGGGTCATATCAGAAAGAGCAGGGGTTTCTGCACAGACTCCCATGGAACATTATGGGTCATAGCAGAAAGAGCAGGGGTTTCTGCACTGACCCCTATGGAACACCATGAGTCCTATCACAAAGCGCAGGGATTTCTGCACGGACTCCTATGGAACACCATGGGTCATATCAGAAAGAGCTGGGGTTTCTGCACGGACACCTGTGGAACACCATGGGTGATATCAGAAAGAGCAGGGGTTTCTGCACGGATCCCTATGGAACACCATGTGTCATATCAAAAAGAGCAGGGGTTTCTGCACGGACTCCTATCACAAAGAGCAGGGGTTTCTGCACTGACCACTACGGAACAGCGTGGGTCATATCACAAAGAGAAGGGGTTTCTGCACTGAACCCTATGGAACACCATGGGTCATATCAGAAAGAGCAGAGGTATCTGCACGGCCCCTATGGAACACAATGGGTAATATCACAAAGAGCAGGGGTTTCTGCACTGAACCCTATGGAACACCGTGGGTCATATCAGAAAGAGCAGGGGTTTCTGCACGGACCTCTGTGGAGCACCATGGGTGATATCAGAAAGAGCACAGGTGTTTCTGCACGTATCCCTAAGGAACACCATGTGTCATATCAGAAAGAGCAGGGCTTCTGCACGGACTCCTATGGAACACCATGTGTCATATCGGAAAGAGCAGGGGTTTCTGCAAGTACGTCTATGAAATACCATGGATGACATCAGAAAGAGCAGGGGTTTCTGCACGGACTCCTGTGGAACACCATTGGTCACATCAGAAAGAGCAGAGGTTTCTGCACGTACTTCTATGAAACACCATGGGTCATATCAGAAAGAGCAGGGGTTTCTGCACGGTCTCGCATGGAACAACATGAGTAATATCACAAAGAGCACGGGTTTCTGCACAGACTCCTATGGAACACCATGGTCATATCACAAAGAGCAGGGGTTTCTGCACAGACTCCTGTGGAACACCATGGGTCATATCAGAAAGAGCAGGGGTTTCTGCACGGATTCCTATCACAAAGAGCAGGGGTTTCTGCACTGACTCCTATGGAACATCATGGGTCATATCAGAAAGAGCAGGGATTTCTGCACTGACTCCTATGGAACATCATGGGTCATATCAGAAAGAGCAGGAATTTCCGCTCTGAACCCTATAGAACACCATGGGTCATATCAGGAAGAGCAGGGGTTTCTGCACGGACTCGCATGGAACAACATGAGTAATATCACAAAGAGCACGGGTTTCTGCACAGACTCCTATGGAACACCATGGTCATATCACAAAGAGCAGTGGTTTCTGCACAGACTCCTGTGGAACACCATGGGTCATATCAGAAAGAGCAGGGGTTTCTGCACGGACTCCTATCACAAAGAGCAGGGGTTTCTGCACTGACTCCTATGGAACATCATGGGTCATATCAGAAAGAGCAGGAGTTTCTGCACTGAACCCTATAGAACACCATGGGTCATATCAGAAAGAGCAGGGGTTCTGCACGGACTCCTATGGAACACCATGGGTCATATCAGAAAGCGCAGGGGTTTCTGCCTGGACTCCCATGGAACGCCGTGGGTCATACCACAAAGAGCAGGGGTTTCTGACTGGACTCCCATGGAACGCCATGGGTCATATCACAAAGAGCAGGGGTATCTGCTCAGACTCCTGTGGAACACCATGGGTCATATCAGAAAGAGCAGGGGTTTCTGCACGGACTCCTATCACAAAGAGTAGGGGTTTCTGCACTGACCCTATGGAACAGCGTGGGTCATATCACAAAGACCAGGGGTTTCTGCACTGAACCCTATGGAACACCATGGGTCATATCAGAAAGAGCAGGGCTTTCTGCACTGAACCCTATGGAACACCATGGGTCATATCAGAAAGAGCAGAGATTTCTGCACGGACTCCTGTGGAACACCATGGGTCATATCAGAAAGAGCAGGGGTTCTGCACGGACTCCTATCACAAAGAGTAGGGGTTTCTGCACTGACCCTATGGAACAGCGTGGGTCATATCACAAAGACCAGGGGTTTCTGCACTGAACCCTATGGAACACCATGGGTCATATCAGAAAGAGCAGGGCTTTCTGCACTGAACCCTATGGAACACCATGGGTCATATCAGAAAGAGCAGAGATTTCTGCACGGACTCCTGTGGAACACCATGGGTCATATCAGAAAGAGCAGGGGTTTCTGCACGTTCTTCTATGAAATACCATGGATAACATCAGAAAGAGCAGGGGTTTCTGCACGGACTCCTGTGGAACACCATGTCTCATATCACAAAGAGCAGGGGTTTCTGCACTGAACCCTATGGAACACCGTGGGTCATATCACAAAGACCAGGGGTTTCTGCCCTGAACCCTATGGAACACCATGGGTCATATCAGAAAGAGCAGGGCTTTCTGCACTGAACCCTATGGAACACCATGGGTCATATCAGAAAGAGCAGGGATTTCTGCACGGACTCCTGTGGAACACCATGGGTCATATCAGAAAGAGCAGGGGTTCTGCACGGACTCCTATGGAACACCATGGGTCATAACAGAAAGAGCAGGGGTTTCTGCACGTACTTCTATGAAATACCATGGATGACATCAGAAAGAGCAGGGGTTTCTGCACGGACTCCTGTGGAACACCATGGGTCATATCAGAAAGAGCAGAGATTTCTGCACGGACTCCTGTGGAACACCATGGGTCATATCAGAAAGAGCAGGGGTTCTGCACGGACTCCTATGGAACACCATGGGTCATATCAGAAAGAGCAGGGGTTTCTGCACGTTCTTCCATGAAATACCATGGATAACATCAGAAAGAGCAGGGGTTTCTGCACGGACTCCTGTGGAACAACATGTCTCATATCACAAAGAGCAGGGGTATCTGCACTGAACACTATGGAACACCATGGGTCATATCAGAAAGAGCAGGGGTTTCTGCACAGACTCCAATGGAACATTATGGGTCATAGCAGAAAGAGCAGGGGTTTCTGCACTGACCCCTATGGAACACCATGAGTCCTATCACAAAGCGCAGGGATTTCTGCACGGACTCCTATGGAACACCATGGGTCATATCAGAAAGAGCTGGGGTTTCTGCACGGACACCTGTGGAACACCATGGGTGATATCAGAAAGAGCAGGGGTTTCTGCACGGATCCCTATGGAACACCATGTGTCATATCAAAAAGAGCAGGGGTTTCTGCACGGACTCCTATCACAAAGAGCAGGGGTTTCTGCACTGACCACTACGGAACAGCGTGGGTCATATCACAAAGAGCAGGGGTTTCTGCACTGAACCCTATGGAACACCATGGGTCATATCAGAAAGAGCAGAGGTATCTGCACGGCCCCTATGGAACACAATGGGTAATATCACAAAGAGCAGGGGTTTCTGCACTGAACCCTATGGAACACCGTGGGTCATATCAGAAAGAGCAGGGGTTTCTGCACGGACCTCTGTGGAGCACCATGGGTGATATCAGAAAGAGCACAGGTGTTTCTGCACGTATCCCTAAGGAACACCATGTGTCATATCAGAAAGAGCAGGGCTTCTGCACGGACTCCTATGGAACACCATGTGTCATATCGGAAAGAGCAGGGGTTTCTGCAAGTACGTCTATGAAATACCATGGATGACATCAGAAAGAGCAGGGGTTTCTGCACGGACTCCTGTGGAACACCATTGGTCACATCAGAAAGAGCAGAGGTTTCTGCACGTACTTCTATGAAACACCATGGGTCATATCAGAAAGAGCAGGGGTTTCTGCACGGTCTCGCATGGAACAACATGAGTAATATCACAAAGAGCACGGGTTTCTGCACAGACTCCTATGGAACACCATGGTCATATCACAAAGAGCAGGGGTTTCTGCACAGACTCCTGTGGAACACCATGGGTCATATCAGAAAGAGCAGGGGTTTCTGCACGGATTCCTATCACAAAGAGCAGGGGTTTCTGCACTGACTCCTATGGAACATCATGGGTCATATCAGAAAGAGCAGGGTTTTCTGCACTGACTCCTATGGAACATCATGGGTCATATCAGAAAGAGCAGGAATTTCCGCTCTGAACCCTATAGAACACCATGGGTCATATCAGGAAGAGCAGGGGTTTCTGCACGGACTCGCATGGAACAACATGAGTAATATCACAAAGAGCACGGGTTTCTGCACAGACTCCTATGGAACACCATGGTCATATCACAAAGAGCAGTGGTTTCTGCACAGACTCCTGTGGAACACCATGGGTCATATCAGAAAGAGCAGGGGTTTCTGCACGGACTCCTATCACAAAGAGCAGGGGTTTCTGCACTGACTCCTATGGAACATCATGGGTCATATCAGAAAGAGCAGGAGTTTCTGCACTGAACCCTATAGAACACCATGGGTCATATCAGAAAGAGCAGGGGTTCTGCACGGACTCCTATGGAACACCATGGGTCATATCAGAAAGCGCAGGGGTTTCTGCCTGGACTCCCATGGAACGCCGTGGGTCATACCACAAAGAGCAGGGGTTTCTGACTGGACTCCCATGGAACGCCATGGGTCATATCACAAAGAGCAGGGGTATCTGCTCAGACTCCTGTGGAACACCATGGGTCATATCAGAAAGAGCAGGGGTTTCTGCACGGACTCCTATCACAAAGAGTAGGGGTTTCTGCACTGACCCTATGGAACAGCGTGGGTCATATCACAAAGACCAGGGGTTTCTGCACTGAACCCTATGGAACACCATGGGTCATATCAGAAAGAGCAGGGCTTTCTGCACTGAACCCTATGGAACACCATGGGTCATATCAGAAAGAGCAGAGATTTCTGCACGGACTCCTGTGGAACACCATGGGTCATATCAGAAAGAGCAGGGGTTCTGCACGGACTCCTATCACAAAGAGTAGGGGTTTCTGCACTGACCCTATGGAACAGCGTGGGTCATATCACAAAGACCAGGGGTTTCTGCACTGAACCCTATGGAACACCATGGGTCATATCAGAAAGAGCAGGGCTTTCTGCACTGAACCCTATGGAACACCATGGGTCATATCAGAAAGAGCAGAGATTTCTGCACGGACTCCTGTGGAACACCATGGGTCATATCAGAAAGAGCAGGGGTTTCTGCACGTTCTTCTATGAAATACCATGGATAACATCAGAAAGAGCAGGGGTTTCTGCACGGACTCCTGTGGAACACCATGTCTCATATCACAAAGAGCAGGGGTTTCTGCACTGAACCCTATGGAACACCGTGGGTCATATCACAAAGACCAGGGGTTTCTGCCCTGAACCCTATGGAACACCATGGGTCATATCAGAAAGAGCAGGGCTTTCTGCACTGAACCCTATGGAACACCATGGGTCATATCAGAAAGAGCAGGGATTTCTGCACGGACTCCTGTGGAACACCATGGGTCATATCAGAAAGAGCAGGGGTTCTGCACGGACTCCTATGGAACACCATGGGTCATAACAGAAAGAGCAGGGGTTTCTGCACGTACTTCTATGAAATACCATGGATGACATCAGAAAGAGCAGGGGTTTCTGCACGGACTCCTGTGGAACACCATGGGTCATATCAGAAAGAGCAGAGATTTCTGCACGGACTCCTGTGGAACACCATGGGTCATATCAGAAAGAGCAGGGGTTCTGCACGGACTCCTATGGAACACCATGGGTCATATCAGAAAGAGCAGGGGTTTCTGCACGTTCTTCCATGAAATACCATGGATAACATCAGAAAGAGCAGGGGTTTCTGCACGGACTCCTGTGGAACAACATGTCTCATTTAACAAAGAGCAGGGGTATCTGCACTGAACACTATGGAACACCATGGGTCATATCAGAAAGAGCAGGGGTTTCTGCACAGACTCCCATGGAACATTATGGGTCATAGCAGAAAGAGCAGGGGTTTCTGCACTGACCCCTATGGAACACCATGAGTCCTATCACAAAGCGCAGGGATTTCTGCACGGACTCCTATGGAACACCATGGGTCATATCAGAAAGAGCTGGGGTTTCTGCACGGACACCTGTGGAACACCATGGGTGATATCAGAAAGAGCAGGGGTTTCTGCACGGATCCCTATGGAACACCATGTGTCATATCAAAAAGAGCAGGGGTTTCTGCACGGACTCCTATCACAAAGAGCAGGGGTTTCTGCACTGACCACTACGGAACAGCGTGGGTCATATCACAAAGAGCAGGGGTTTCTGCACTGAACCCTATGGAACACCATGGGTCATATCAGAAAGAGCAGAGGTATCTGCACGGCCCCTATGGAACACAATGGGTAATATCACAAAGAGCAGGGGTTTCTGCACTGAACCCTATGGAACACCGTGGGTCATATCAGAAAGAGCAGGGGTTTCTGCACGGACCTCTGTGGAGCACCATGGGTGATATCAGAAAGAGCACAGGTGTTTCTGCACGTATCCCTAAGGAACACCATGTGTCATATCAGAAAGAGCAGGGCTTCTGCACGGACTCCTATGGAACACCATGTGTCATATCAGAAAGAGCAGGGGTTTCTGCAAGTACGTCTATGAAATACCATGGATGACATCAGAAAGAGCAGGGGTTTCTGCACGGACTCCTGTGGAACACCATTGGTCACATCAGAAAGAGCAGAGGTTTCTGCACGTACTTCTATGAAACACCATGGGTCATATCAGAAAGAGCAGGGGTTTCTGCACGGTCTCGCATGGAACAACATGAGTAATATCACAAAGAGCACGGGTTTCTGCACAGACTCCTATGGAACAGCATGGTCATATCACAAAGAGCAGGGGTTTCTGCACAGACTCCTGTGGAACACCATGGGTCATATCAGAAAGAGCAGGGGTTTCTGCACGGATTCCTATCACAAAGAGCAGGGGTTTCTGCACTGACTCCTATGGAACATCATGGGTCATATCTGAAAGAGCAGGGATTTCTGCACTGACTCCTATGGAACATCATGGGTCATATCAGAAAGAGCAGGAATTTCCGCTCTGAACCCTATAGAACACCATGGGTCATATCAGGAAGAGCAGGGGTTTCTGCACGGACTCGCATGGAACAACATGAGTAATATCACAAAGAGCACGGGTTTCTGCACAGACTCCTATGGAACACCATGGTCATATCACAAAGAGCAGTGGTTTCTGCACAGACTCCTGTGGAACACCATGGGTCATATCAGAAAGAGCAGGGGTTTCTGCACGGACTCCTATCACAAAGAGCAGGGGTTTCTGCACTGACTCCTATGGAACATCATGGGTCATATCAGAAAGAGCAGAGGTTTCTGCACTGAACCCTATAGAACACCATGGGTCATATCAGAAAGAGCAGGGGTTCTGCACGGACTCCTATGGAACACCATGGGTCATATCAGAAAGCGCAGGGGTTTCTGCCTGGACTCCCATGGAACGCCGTGTGTCATACCACAAAGAGCAGGGGTTTCTGACTGGACTCCCATGGAACGCCATGGGTCATATCACAAAGAGCAGGGGTATCTGCTCAGACTCCTGTGGAACACCATGGGTCATATCAGAAAGAGCAGGGGTTTCTGCACGGACTCCTATCACAAAGAGTAGGGGTTTCTGCACTGACCCTATGGAACAGCGTGGGTCATATCACAAAGACCAGGGGTTTCTGCACTGAACCCTATGGAACACCATGGGTCATATCAGAAAGAGCAGGGCTTTCTGCACTGAACCCTATGGAACACCATGGGTCATATCAGAAAGAGCAGAGATTTCTGCACGGACTCCTGTGGAACACCATGGGTCATATCAGAAAGAGCAGGGGTTCTGCACGGAGTCCTATCACAAAGAGTAGGGGTTTCTGCACTGACCCTATGGAACAGCGTGGGTCATATCACAAAGACCAGGGGTTTCTGCACTGAACCCTATGGAACACCATGGGTCATATCAGAAAGAGCAGGGCTTTCTGCACTGAACCCTATGGAACACCATGGGTCATATCAGAAAGAGCAGGGGTTTCTGCACGTTCTTCTATGAAATACCATGGATAACATCAGAAAGAGCAGGGATTTCTGCACGGACTCCTGTGGAACACCATGTCTCATATCACAAAGAGCAGGGGTTTCTGCACTGAACCCTATGGAACACCGTAGGTCATATCAGAAAGAGCAGGGGTTTCTGCACGGTTTCCTATCACAAAGAGCAGGGGTTTCTGCACGGACTCCTGTGGAACATCATGGGTCACATCAGAAAGAGCAGAGGTTTCTGCACGTACTTCTATGAAACACCATGGGTGACATCAGAAAGAGCAGGAATTTCTGCTCTGAACCCTATAGAACACCATGGGTCATATCAGGAAGAGCAGGGGTTTCTGCACGGACTCGCATGGAAGAACATGAGTAATATCACAAAGAGCACGGGTTTCTGCACAGACTCCTATGGAACACAATGGTCATATCACAAAGAGCAGTGGTTTCTGCACAGACTCCTGTGGAACACCATGGGTCATATCAGAAAGAGCAGGGGTTTCTGCACGGACTCCTATCACAAAGAGCAGGGGTTTCTGCACTGACCCTACGGAACAGCGTGGGTCATATCACAAAGACCAGGGGTTTCTGCACTGAACCCTATGGAACACCATGGGTCATATCAGAAAGAGCAGGGCTTTCTGCACTGAACCCTATGGAACACCATGGGTCATATCAGAAAGAGCAGATATTTCTGCACGGACTCCTGTGGAACACCATGGGTCATATCAGAAAGAGCAGGGGTTCTGCATGGACTCCTATGGAACACCATGGGTCATATCAGAAAGAGCAGGGGTTTCTGCACGTTCTTCTATGAAATGCCATGGATAACATCAGAAAGAGCAGGGGTTTCTGCACGGACTCCTGTGGAACACCATGTCTCATATCACAAAGAGCAGGGGTATCTGCACTGAACACTATGGAACGCCATGGGTCATATCAGAAAGAGCAGGGGTTTCTGCACAGAATCCTGTGGAACACCAGTGGTCATATCAGAAAGAGCAGGTTTTTCTGCACGGACTCCTATCACAAAGAGCAGGGGTTTCTGCACGGACTTCTATCACAAAGAGCAGGGGTTTCTGCACTGACTCCCATGGAACACCATTGGTCATATCACAAAGAGCAGGGGTTTCTGCACGGATTCCCATGGAACACCATGGGTCATACCTCAAAGACCAGGGGTTTCTTCACGGACTCCTGTGGATCACCATGGGTAATATCAGAAAGAGCAGGGGATTCTGCACGGACGCCATTTTAACACCATGGGGCATATAAGAAAGAACAGGGGTGTCTGCACGGACTCCTGTGGAATACCATGGGTAATGTCAGAAAGAGCAGGGGTTTCTGCACGGACCCCTATGTAACACCATGCGGCATATCAGAAACAACAGGGGTGTCTGCACAGACTCACATGCAACACCATGGGTCATATCACAAAGAGCAGGGGTTTCTGCACGGACTCCTGTGGAACACCATGGCCATATCACAAAGAGCAGGGGCTTCTGCACTGACCCCTATGGAACACCGTGGGTCATATCAGAAAGAGCAGGGGTTTCTGCACGGACACCTGTGCAACACCATTGGTCATATCACGAAGAGCAGGGTTTTCTGCACGGACTCCTGTGGAACACCATGTGTCATATCAGAAAGAGCAGGGGTTTCTGCACGGACCCGTATGGAACACCATGGGGCATATCAGAAAGAGCAGGGGTTTCTGCACGGACTCACATGGAACACCATGGGTCATATCACAAAGAGCAGGGCTTTCTGCACGGACTCCTATCACGAAGAACAGGGGTTTCTGCACTTACCACTATGCAACAGCATGGGTCATATCACAAAGAGCAGGGGTTTCTGCCCGGACTCCTGTAGAACACCATCGGTCACATCAGAAAGAGCAGGGGTTTCTGCACGGCCCCTATGGAACACCATGTGTCATATCAGTAAGAGCAGGGGTTCTACACGGACTCCTATGGAACACCATGGGTCATATCAGAAAGAGCAGAGGTTTCTGCACGTACTTCTATGAAACACCATGGGTGACATCAGAAAGAGCAGGGGTTTCTGCACGGACTCCTGTGGAACACCATGGGTCATATCAGAAAGAGCAGGGATTTGTGCACTGACCCCTATGGAACAGCATGGGTCATATCACAAAGAGCAGGGGTTGCTGCATGGACTCCCATGGAGCACAATGGGACATATCACAAAGAGCAGGGGTTCTGCACGGACTCCTATGGAACAACATGGGTCATATCAGAAAGAGCAGGGGTTTCTGCACCTATTTTATGAAACACCATTGGTGACATCAGAAAGAGCACGGGTTTCTGCATGGACTCCCATGGAACACCATGGGTCATATCAGAAAGAGCAGGGGTTTCTGCCTGGACTCCCATGGAACGCCGTGGGTCATATCACAAAGAGCAGGGGTTTTTGCCTGGACTCCCATGGAACGCCATGGGTCATATCACAAAGAGCAGGGGTTTCTGCTCAGACTCCTGTGGAACACCATGGGTCATATCAGAAAGAGCAGGGGTTTCTGCACGGACTCCTATCACAAAGAGCAGGGGTTTCTGCACTGACCCTATGGAACAGCGTGGGTCATATCACAAAGACCAGGGGTTTCTGCACTGAATCCTATGGAACACCATGGGTCATATCAGAAAGAGCAGGGCTTTCTGCACTGAACCCTATGGAACTCCATGGGTCATATCAGAAAGAGCAGGGATTTCTGCACGGACTCCTGTGGAACACCATGGGTCATATCAGAAAGAGCAGGGGTTCTGCACGGACTCCTATGGAACACCATGGATCATAACAGAAAGAGCAGGGGTTTCTGCACGTACTTCTATGAAATACCATGGATGACATCAGAAAGAGCAGGGGTTTCTGCACGGACTCCTGTGGAACACCATGGGTCATATCAGAAAGAGCAGAGATTTCTGCACGGACTCCTGTGGAACACCATGGGTCATATCAGAAAGAGCAGGGGTTCTGCACGGACTCCTGTGGAACACCATGGGTCATATCAGAAAGAGCAGGGGTTTCTGCACGTTCTTCCATGAAATACCATGGATAACATCAGAAAGAGCAGGGGTTTCTGCACGGACTCCTGTGGAACAACATGTCTCATATCACAAAGAGCAGGGGTATCTGCACTGAACACTATGGAACACCATGGGTCATATCAGAAAGAGCAGGGGTTTCTGCACAGACTCCCATGGAACATTATGGGTCATAGCAGAAAGAGCAGGGGTTTCTGCACTGACCCCTATGGAACACCATGAGTCCTATCACAAAGCGCAGGGATTTCTGCACGGACTCCTATGGAACACCATGGGTCATATCAGAAAGAGCTGGGGTTTCTGCACGGACACCTGTGGAACACCATGGGTGATATCAGAAAGAGCAGGGGTTTCTGCACGGATCCCTATGGAACACCATGTGTCATATCAAAAAGAGCAGGGGTTTCTGCACGGACTCCTATCACAAAGAGCAGGGGTTTCTGCACTGACCACTACGGAACAGCGTGGGTCATATCACAAAGAGCAGGGGTTTCTGCACTGAACCCTATGGAACACCATGGGTCATATCAGAAAGAGCAGAGGTATCTGCACGGCCCCTATGGAACACAATGGGTAATATCACAAAGAGCAGGGGTTTCTGCACTGAACCCTATGGAACACCGTGGGTCATATCAGAAAGAGCAGGGGTTTCTGCACGGACCTCTGTGGAGCACCATGGGTGATATCAGAAAGAGCACAGGTGTTTCTGCACATATCCCTAAGGAACACCATGTGTCATATCAGAAAGAGCAGGGCTTCTGCACGGACTCCTATGGAACACCATGTGTCATATCAGAAAGAGCAGGGGTTTCTGCAAGTACGTCTATGAAATACCATGGATGACATCAGAAAGAGCAGGGGTTTCTGCACGGACTCCTGTGGAACACCATTGGTCACATCAGAAAGAGCAGAGGTTTCTGCACGTACTTCTATGAAACACCATGGGTCATATCAGAAAGAGCAGGGGTTTCTGCACGGTCTCGCATGGAACAACATGAGTAATATCACAAAGAGCACGGGTTTCTGCACAGACTCCTATGGAACAGCATGGTCATATCACAAAGAGCAGGGGTTTCTGCACAGACTCCTGTGGAACACCATGGGTCATATCAGAAAGAGCAGGGGTTTCTGCACTGACTCCTATGGAACATCATGGGTCATATCTGAAAGAGCAGGGATTTCTGCACTGACTCCTATGGAACATCATGGGTCATATCAGAAAGAGCAGGAATTTCCGCTCTGAACCCTATAGAACACCATGGGTCATATCAGGAAGAGCAGGGGTTTCTGCACGGACTCGCATGGAACAACATGAGTAATATCACAAAGAGCACGGGTTTCTGCACAGACTCCTATGGAACACCATGGTCATATCACAAAGAGCAGTGGTTTCTGCACAGACTCCTGTGGAACACCATGGGTCATATCAGAAAGAGCAGGGGTTTCTGCACGGACTCCTATCACAAAGAGCAGGGGTTTCTGCACTGACTCCTATGGAACATCATGGGTCATATCAGAAAGAGCAGAGGTTTCTGCACTAAACCCCATAGAACACCATGGGTCATATCAGAAAGAGCAGGGTTCTGCACGGACTCCTATGGAACACCATGGGTCATATCAGAAAGCGCAGGGGTTTCTGCCTGGACTCCCATGGAACGCCGTGGGTCATACCACAAAGAGCAGGGGTTTCTGACTGGACTCCCATGGAACGCCATGGGTCATATCACAAAGAGCAGGGGTATCTGCTCAGACTCCTGTGGAACACCATGGGTCATATCAGAAAGAGCAGGGGTTTCTGCACGGACTCCTATCACAAAGAGTAGGGGTTTCTGCACTGACCCTATGGAACAGCGTGGGTCATATCACAAAGACCAGGGGTTTCTGCACTGAACCCTATGGAACACCATGGGTCATATCAGAAAGAGCAGGGCTTTCTGCACTGAACCCTATGGAACACCATGGGTCATATCAGAAAGAGCAGAGATTTCTGCACGGACTCCTGTGGAACACCATGGGTCATATCAGAAAGAGCAGGGGTTCTGCACGGAGTCCTATCACAAAGAGTAGGGGTTTCTGCACTGACCCTATGGAACAGCGTGGGTCATATCACAAAGACCAGGGGTTTCTGCACTGAACCCTATGGAACACCATGGGTCATATCAGAAAGAGCAGGGCTTTCTGCACTGAACCCTATGGAACACCATGGGTCATATCAGAAAGAGCAGGGGTTTCTGCACGTTCTTCTATGAAATACCATGGATAACATCAGAAAGAGCAGGGGTTTCTGCACGGACTCCTGTGGAACACCATGTCTCATATCACAAAGAGCAGGGCTTTCTGCACTGAACCCTATGGAACACCATGGGTCATATCAGAAAGAGCAGGGGTTTCTGCACGTTCTTCTATGAAATACCATGGATAACATCAGAAAGAGCAGGGATTTCTGCACGGACTCCTGTGGAACACCATGTCTCATATCACAAAGAGCAGGGGTTTCTGCACTGAACCCTATGGAACACCGTAGGTCATATCAGAAAGAGCAGGGGTTTCTGCACGGTTTCCTATCACAAAGAGCAGGGGTTTCTGCACGGACTCCTGTGGAACATCATGGGTCACATCAGAAAGAGCAGAGGTTTCTGCACGTACTTCTATGAAACACCATGGGTGACATCAGAAAGAGCAGGAATTTCTGCTCTGAACCCTATAGAACACCATGGGTCATATCAGGAAGAGCAGGGGTTTCTGCACGGACTCGCATGGAAGAACATGAGTAATATCACAAAGAGCACGGGTTTCTGCACAGACTCCTATGGAACACAATGGTCATATCACAAAGAGCAGTGGTTTCTGCACAGACTCCTGTGGAACACCATGGGTCATATCAGAAAGAGCAGGGGTTTCTGCACGGACTCCTATCACAAAGAGCAGGGGTTTCTGCACTGACCCTACGGAACAGCGTGGGTCATATCACAAAGACCAGGGGTTTCTGCACTGAACCCTATGGAACACCATGGGTCATATCAGAAAGAGCAGGGCTTTCTGCACTGAACCCTATGGAACACCATGGGTCATATCAGAAAGAGCAGATATTTCTGCACGGACTCCTGTGGAACACCATGGGTCATATCAGAAAGAGCAGGGGTTCTGCATGGACTCCTATGGAACACCATGGGTCATATCAGAAAGAGCAGGGGTTTCTGCACGTTCTTCTATGAAATGCCATGGATAACATCAGAAAGAGCAGGGGTTTCTGCACGGACTCCTGTGGAACACCATGTCTCATATCACAAAGAGCAGGGGTATCTGCACTGAACACTATGGAACGCCATGGGTCATATCAGAAAGAGCAGGGGTTTCTGCACAGAATCCTGTGGAACACCAGTGGTCATATCAGAAAGAGCAGGTTTTTCTGCACGGACTCCTATCACAAAGAGCAGGGGTTTCTGCACGGACTTCTATCACAAAGAGCAGGGGTTTCTGCACTGACTCCCATGGAACACCATTGGTCATATCACAAAGAGCAGGGGTTTCTGCACGGATTCCCATGGAACACCATGGGTCATACCTCAAAGACCAGGGGTTTCTTCACGGACTCCTGTGGATCACCATGGGTAATATCAGAAAGAGCAGGGGATTCTGCACGGACGCCATTTTAACACCATGGGGCATATAAGAAAGAACAGGGGTGTCTGCACGGACTCCTGTGGAATACCATGGGTAATGTCAGAAAGAGCAGGGGTTTCTGCACGGACCCCTATGTAACACCATGCGGCATATCAGAAACAACAGGGGTGTCTGCACAGACTCACATGCAACACCATGGGTCATATCACAAAGAGCAGGGGTTTCTGCACGGACTCCTGTGGAACACCATGGCCATATCACAAAGAGCAGGGGCTTCTGCACTGACCCCTATGGAACACCGTGGGTCATATCAGAAAGAGCAGGGGTTTCTGCACGGACACCTGTGCAACACCATTGGTCATATCACGAAGAGCAGGGTTTTCTGCACGGACTCCTGTGGAACACCATGTGTCATATCAGAAAGAGCAGGGGTTTCTGCACGGACCCGTATGGAACACCATGGGGCATATCAGAAAGAGCAGGGGTTTCTGCACGGACTCACATGGAACACCATGGGTCATATCACAAAGAGCAGGGCTTTCTGCACGGACTCCTATCACGAAGAACAGGGGTTTCTGCACTTACCACTATGCAACAGCATGGGTCATATCACAAAGAGCAGGGGTTTCTGCCCGGACTCCTGTAGAACACCATCGGTCACATCAGAAAGAGCAGGGGTTTCTGCACGGCCCCTATGGAACACCATGTGTCATATCAGTAAGAGCAGGGGTTCTACACGGACTCCTATGGAACACCATGGGTCATATCAGAAAGAGCAGAGGTTTCTGCACGTACTTCTATGAAACACCATGGGTGACATCAGAAAGAGCAGGGGTTTCTGCACGGACTCCTGTGGAACACCATGGGTCATATCAGAAAGAGCAGGGATTTGTGCACTGACCCCTATGGAACAGCATGGGTCATATCACAAAGAGCAGGGGTTGCTGCATGGACTCCCATGGAGCACAATGGGACATATCACAAAGAGCAGGGGTTCTGCACGGACTCCTATGGAACAACATGGGTCATATCAGAAAGAGCAGGGGTTTCTGCACCTATTTTATGAAACACCATTGGTGACATCAGAAAGAGCACGGGTTTCTGCATGGACTCCCATGGAACACCATGGGTCATATCAGAAAGAGCAGGGGTTTCTGCCTGGACTCCCATGGAACGCCGTGGGTCATATCACAAAGAGCAGGGGTTTTTGCCTGGACTCCCATGGAACGCCATGGGTCATATCACAAAGAGCAGGGGTTTCTGCTCAGACTCCTGTGGAACACCATGGGTCATATCAGAAAGAGCAGGGGTTTCTGCACGGACTCCTATCACAAAGAGCAGTGGTTTCTGCACTGACCCTATGGAACAGCGTGGGTCATATCACAAAGACCAGGGGTTTCTGCACTGAATCCTATGGAACACCATGGGTCATATCAGAAAGAGCAGGGCTTTCTGCACTGAACCCTATGGAACTCCATGGGTCATATCAGAAAGAGCAGGGATTTCTGCACGGACTCCTGTGGAACACCATGGGTCATATCAGAAAGAGCAGGGGTTCTGCACGGACTCCTATGGAACACCATGGATCATAACAGAAAGAGCAGGGGTTTCTGCACGTACTTCTATGAAATACCATGGATGACATCAGAAAGAGCAGGGGTTTCTGCACGGACTCCTGTGGAACACCATGGGTCATATCAGAAAGAGCAGAGATTTCTGCACGGACTCCTGTGGAACACCATGGGTCATATCAGAAAGAGCAGGGGTTCTGCACGGACTCCTGTGGAACACCATGGGTCATATCAGAAAGAGCAGGGGTTTCTGCACGTTCTTCCATGAAATACCATGGATAACATCAGAAAGAGCAGGGGTTTCTGCACGGACTCCTGTGGAACAACATGTCTCATATCACAAAGAGCAGGGGTATCTGCACTGAACACTATGGAACACCATGGGTCATATCAGAAAGAGCAGGGGTTTCTGCACAGACTCCCATGGAACATTATGGGTCATAGCAGAAAGAGCAGGGGTTTCTGCACTGACCCCTATGGAACACCATGAGTCCTATCACAAAGCGCAGGGATTTCTGCACGGACTCCTATGGAACACCATGGGTCATATCAGAAAGAGCTGGGGTTTCTGCACGGACACCTGTGGAACACCATGGGTGATATCAGAAAGAGCAGGGGTTTCTGCACGGATCCCTATGGAACACCATGTGTCATATCAAAAAGAGCAGGGGTTTCTGCACGGACTCCTATCACAAAGAGCAGGGGTTTCTGCACTGACCACTACGGAACAGCGTGGGTCATATCACAAAGAGCAGGGGTTTCTGCACTGAACCCTATGGAACACCATGGGTCATATCAGAAAGAGCAGAGGTATCTGCACGGCCCCTATGGAACACAATGGGTAATATCACAAAGAGCAGGGGTTTCTGCACTGAACCCTATGGAACACCGTGGGTCATATCAGAAAGAGCAGGGGTTTCTGCACGGACCTCTGTGGAGCACCATGGGTGATATCAGAAAGAGCACAGGTGTTTCTGCACATATCCCTAAGGAACACCATGTGTCATATCAGAAAGAGCAGGGCTTCTGCACGGACTCCTATGGAACACCATGTGTCATATCAGAAAGAGCAGGGGTTTCTGCAAGTACGTCTATGAAATACCATGGATGACATCAGAAAGAGCAGGGGTTTCTGCACGGACTCCTGTGGAACACCATTGGTCACATCAGAAAGAGCAGAGGTTTCTGCACGTACTTCTATGAAACACCATGGGTCATATCAGAAAGAGCAGGGGTTTCTGCACGGTCTCGCATGGAACAACATGAGTAATATCACAAAGAGCACGGGTTTCTGCACAGACTCCTATGGAACAGCATGGTCATATCACAAAGAGCAGGGGTTTCTGCACAGACTCCTGTGGAACACCATGGGTCATATCAGAAAGAGCAGGGGTTTCTGCACTGACTCCTATGGAACATCATGGGTCATATCTGAAAGAGCAGGGATTTCTGCACTGACTCCTATGGAACATCATGGGTCATATCAGAAAGAGCAGGAATTTCCGCTCTGAACCCTATAGAACACCATGGGTCATATCAGGAAGAGCAGGGGTTTCTGCACGGACTCGCATGGAACAACATGAGTAATATCACAAAGAGCACGGGTTTCTGCACAGACTCCTATGGAACACCATGGTCATATCACAAAGAGCAGTGGTTTCTGCACAGACTCCTGTGGAACACCATGGGTCATATCAGAAAGAGCAGGGGTTTCTGCACGGACTCCTATCACAAAGAGCAGGGGTTTCTGCACTGACTCCTATGGAACATCATGGGTCATATCAGAAAGAGCAGAGGTTTCTGCACTAAACCCTATAGAACACCATGGGTCATATCAGAAAGAGCAGGGGTTCTGCACGGACTCCTATGGAACACCATGGGTCATATCAGAAAGCGCAGGGGTTTCTGCCTGGACTCCCATGGAACGCCGTGGGTCATACCACAAAGAGCAGGGGTTTCTGACTGGACTCCCATGGAACGCCATGGGTCATATCACAAAGAGCAGGGGTATCTGCTCAGACTCCTGTGGAACACCATGGGTCATATCAGAAAGAGCAGGGGTTTCTGCACGGACTCCTATCACAAAGAGTAGGGGTTTCTGCACTGACCCTATGGAACAGCGTGGGTCATATCACAAAGACCAGGGGTTTCTGCACTGAACCCTATGGAACACCATGGGTCATATCAGAAAGAGCAGGGCTTTCTGCACTGAACCCTATGGAACACCATGGGTCATATCAGAAAGAGCAGAGATTTCTGCACGGACTCCTGTGGAACACCATGGGTCATATCAGAAAGAGCAGGGGTTCTGCACGGAGTCCTATCACAAAGAGTAGGGGTTTCTGCACTGACCCTATGGAACAGCGTGGGTCATATCACAAAGACCAGGGGTTTCTGCACTGAACCCTATGGAACACCATGGGTCATATCAGAAAGAGCAGGGCTTTCTGCACTGAACCCTATGGAACACCATGGGTCATATCAGAAAGAGCAGGGGTTTCTGCACGTTCTTCTATGAAATACCATGGATAACATCAGAAAGAGCAGGGGTTTCTGCACGGACTCCTGTGGAACACCATGTCTCATATCACAAAGAGCAGGGGTTTCTGCACTGAACCCTATGGAACACCGTAGGTCATATCAGAAAGAGCAGGGGTTTCTGCACGGTTTCCTATCACAAAGAGCAGGGGTTTCTGCACGGACTCCTGTGGAACATCATGGGTCACATCAGAAAGAGCAGAGGTTTCTGCACGTACTTCTATGAAACACCATGGGTGACATCAGAAAGAGCAGGAATTTCTGCTCTGAACCCTATAGAACACCATGGGTCATATCAGGAAGAGCAGGGGTTTCTGCACGGACTCGCATGGAAGAACATGAGTAATATCACAAAGAGCACGGGTTTCTGCACAGACTCCTATGGAACACAATGGTCATATCACAAAGAGCAGTGGTTTCTGCACAGACTCCTGTGGAACACCATGGGTCATATCAGAAAGAGCAGGGGTTTCTGCACGGACTCCTATCACAAAGAGCAGGGGTTTCTGCACTGACCCTACGGAACAGCGTGGGTCATATCACAAAGACCAGGGGTTTCTGCACTGAACCCTATGGAACACCATGGGTCATATCAGAAAGAGCAGGGCTTTCTGCACTGAACCCTATGGAACACCATGGGTCATATCAGAAAGAGCAGATATTTCTGCACGGACTCCTGTGGAACACCATGGGTCATATCAGAAAGAGCAGGGGTTCTGCATGGACTCCTATGGAACACCATGGGTCATATCAGAAAGAGCAGGGGTTTCTGCACGTTCTTCTATGAAATGCCATGGATAACATCAGAAAGAGCAGGGGTTTCTGCACGGACTCCTGTGGAACACCATGTCTCATATCACAAAGAGCAGGGGTATCTGCACTGAACACTATGGAACGCCATGGGTCATATCAGAAAGAGCAGGGGTTTCTGCACAGAATCCTGTGGAACACCAGTGGTCATATCAGAAAGAGCAGGTTTTTCTGCACGGACTCCTATCACAAAGAGCAGGGGTTTCTGCACGGACTTCTATCACAAAGAGCAGGGGTTTCTGCACTGACTCCCATGGAACACCATTGGTCATATCACAAAGAGCAGGGGTTTCTGCACGGATTCCCATGGAACACCATGGGTCATACCTCAAAGACCAGGGGTTTCTTCACGGACTCCTGTGGATCACCATGGGTAATATCAGAAAGAGCAGGGGATTCTGCACGGACGCCATTTTAACACCATGGGGCATATAAGAAAGAACAGGGGTGTCTGCACGGACTCCTGTGGAATACCATGGGTAATGTCAGAAAGAGCAGGGGTTTCTGCACGGACCCCTATGTAACACCATGCGGCATATCAGAAACAACAGGGGTGTCTGCACAGACTCACATGCAACACCATGGGTCATATCACAAAGAGCAGGGGTTTCTGCACGGACTCCTGTGGAACACCATGGCCATATCACAAAGAGCAGGGGCTTCTGCACTGACCCCTATGGAACACCGTGGGTCATATCAGAAAGAGCAGGGGTTTCTGCACGGACACCTGTGCAACACCATTGGTCATATCACGAAGAGCAGGGTTTTCTGCACGGACTCCTGTGGAACACCATGTGTCATATCAGAAAGAGCAGGGGTTTCTGCACGGACCCGTATGGAACACCATGGGGCATATCAGAAAGAGCAGGGGTTTCTGCACGGACTCACATGGAACACCATGGGTCATATCACAAAGAGCAGGGCTTTCTGCACGGACTCCTATCACGAAGAACAGGGGTTTCTGCACTTACCACTATGCAACAGCATGGGTCATATCACAAAGAGCAGGGGTTTCTGCCCGGACTCCTGTAGAACACCATCGGTCACATCAGAAAGAGCAGGGGTTTCTGCACGGCCCCTATGGAACACCATGTGTCATATCAGTAAGAGCAGGGGTTCTACACGGACTCCTATGGAACACCATGGGTCATATCAGAAAGAGCAGAGGTTTCTGCACGTACTTCTATGAAACACCATGGGTGACATCAGAAAGAGCAGGGGTTTCTGCACGGACTCCTATGGAACACCATGGGTCATAACAGAAAGAGCAGGTGTTTCTGAACGTACTTCTATGAAATACCATGGATGACATCAGAAAGAGCAGGGGTTTCTGCACGGACTCCTGTGGAACACCATGTGTCATAACACAAAGAGCAGGGGTATCTGCACTGAACCCTATGGAACACCATGGGTCATATCAGAAAGAGCAGGGGTTTCTGCACAGACTCCCATGGAACATTATGGGTCATAGCAGAAAGAGCAGGGGTTTCTGCACTGACCCCTATGGAACACCATGAGTCCTATCACAAAGCGCAGGGATTTCTGCACGGACTCCTGTGGAACACCATGGGTCACATCAGAGAAATCTGGGGTTTCTGCATGTACTCCTATGGAACACCATGGGTCATATCAGAAAGAGCAGGGATTTCTGCACGGACTCCTATGGAACACCATGGGTCATATCAGAAAGAGCTGGGGTTTCTGCACGGACACCTGTGGAACACCATGGGTGATATCAGAAAGAGCAGGGGTTTCTGCACGGATCCCTATGGAACACCATGTGTCATATCAAAAAGAGCAGGGGTTTCTGCACGGACTCCTATCACAAAGAGCAGGGGTTTCTGCACTGACCACTACGGAACAGCGTGGGTCATATCACAAAGAGCAGGGGTTTCTGCACTGAACCCTATGGAACACCATGGGTCATATCAGAAAGAGCAGAGGTATCTGCACGGCCCCTATGGAACACAATGGGTAATATCACAAAGAGCAGGGGTTTCTGCACTGAACCCTATGGAACACCGTGGGTCATATCAGAAAGAGCAGGGGTTTCTGCACGGACCTCTGTGGAGCACCATGGGTGATATCAGAAAGAGCACAGGTGTTTCTGCACATATCCCTAAGGAACACCATGTGTCATATCAGAAAGAGCAGGGCTTCTGCACGGACTCCTATGGAACACCATGTGTCATATCAGAAAGAGCAGGGGTTTCTGCAAGTACGTCTATGAAATACCATGGATGACATCAGAAAGAGCAGGGGTTTCTGCACGGACTCCTGTGGAACACCATTGGTCACATCAGAAAGAGCAGAGGTTTCTGCACGTACTTCTATGAAACACCATGGGTCATATCAGAAAGAGCAGGGGTTTCTGCACGGTCTCGCATGGAACAACATGAGTAATATCACAAAGAGCACGGGTTTCTGCACAGACTCCTATGGAACAGCATGGTCATATCACAAAGAGCAGGGGTTTCTGCACAGACTCCTGTGGAACACCATGGGTCATATCAGAAAGAGCAGGGGTTTCTGCACGGATTCCTATCACAAAGAGCAGGGGTTTCTGCACTGACTCCTATGGAACATCATGGGTCATATCTGAAAGAGCAGGGATTTCTGCACTGACTCCTATGGAACATCATGGGTCATATCAGAAAGAGCAGGAATTTCCGCTCTGAACCCTATAGAACACCATGGGTCATATCAGGAAGAGCAGGGGTTTCTGCACGGACTCGCATGGAACAACATGAGTAATATCACAAAGAGCACGGGTTTCTGCACAGACTCCTATGGAACACCATGGTCATATCACAAAGAGCAGTGGTTTCTGCACAGACTCCTGTGGAACACCATGGGTCATATCAGAAAGAGCAGGGGTTTCTGCACGGACTCCTATCACAAAGAGCAGGGGTTTCTGCACTGACTCCTATGGAACATCATGGGTCATATCAGAAAGAGCAGAGGTTTCTGCACTGAACCCTATAGAACACCATGGGTCATATCAGAAAGAGCAGGGGTTCTGCACGGACTCCTATGGAACACCATGGGTCATATCAGAAAGCGCAGGGGTTTCTGCCTGGACTCCCATGGAACGCCGTGGGTCATACCACAAAGAGCAGGGGTTTCTGACTGGACTCCCATGGAACGCCATGGGTCATATCACAAAGAGCAGGGGTGTCTGCTCAGACTCCTGTGGAACACCATGGGTCATATCAGAAAGAGCAGGGGTTTCTGCACGGACTCCTATCACAAAGAGTAGGGGTTTCTGCACTGACCCTATGGAACAGCGTGGGTCATATCACAAAGACCAGGGGTTTCTGCACTGAACCCTATGGAACACCATGGGTCATATCAGAAAGAGCAGGGCTTTCTGCACTGAACCCTATGGAACACCATGGGTCATATCAGAAAGAGCAGAGATTTCTGCACGGACTCCTGTGGAACACCATGGGTCATATCAGAAAGAGCAGGGGTTCTGCACGGACTCCTATCACAAAGAGTAGGGGTTTCTGCACTGACCCTATGGAACAGCGTGGGTCATATCACAAAGACCAGGGGTTTCTGCACTGAACCCTATGGAACACCATGGGTCATATCAGAAAGAGCAGGGCTTTCTGCACTGAACCCTATGGAACACCATGGGTCATATCAGAAAGAGCAGGGGTTTCTGCACGTTCTTCTATGAAATACCATGGATAACATCAGAAAGAGCAGGGGTTTCTGCACGGACTCCTGTGGAACACCATGTCTCATATCACAAAGAGCAGGGGTTTCTGCACTGAACCCTATGGAACACCGTAGGTCATATCAGAAAGAGCAGGGGTTTCTGCACGGTTTCCTATCACAAAGAGCAGGGGTTTCTGCACGGACTCCTGTGGAACATCATGGGTCACATCAGAAAGAGCAGAGGTTTCTGCACGTACTTCTATGAAACACCATGGGTGACATCAGAAAGAGCAGGAATTTCTGCTCTGAACCCTATAGAACACCATGGGTCATATCAGGAAGAGCAGGGGTTTCTGCACGGACTCGCATGGAAGAACATGAGTAATATCACAAAGAGCACGGGTTTCTGCACAGACTCCTATGGAACACAATGGTCATATCACAAAGAGCAGTGGTTTCTGCACAGACTCCTGTGGAACACCATGGGTCATATCAGAAAGAGCAGGGGTTTCTGCACGGACTCCTATCACAAAGAGCAGGGGTTTCTGCACTGACCCTACGGAACAGCGTGGGTCATATCACAAAGACCAGGGGTTTCTGCACTGAACCCTATGGAACACCATGGGTCATATCAGAAAGAGCAGGGCTTTCTGCACTGAACCCTATGGAACACCATGGGTCATATCAGAAAGAGCAGATATTTCTGCACGGACTCCTGTGGAACACCATGGGTCATATCAGAAAGAGCAGGGGTTCTGCATGGACTCCTATGGAACACCATGGGTCATATCAGAAAGAGCAGGGATTTCTGCACGGACTCCTATGGAACACCATGGGTCATATCAGAAAGAGCTGGGGTTTCTGCACGGACACCTGTGGAACACCATGGGTGATATCAGAAAGAGCAGGGGTTTCTGCACGGATCCCTATGGAACACCATGTGTCATATCAAAAAGAGCAGGGGTTTCTGCACGGACTCCTATCACAAAGAGCAGGGGTTTCTGCACTGACCACTACGGAACAGCGTGGGTCATATCACAAAGAGCAGGGGTTTCTGCACTGAACCCTATGGAACACCATGGGTCATATCAGAAAGAGCAGAGGTATCTGCACGGCCCCTATGGAACACAATGGGTAATATCACAAAGAGCAGGGGTTTCTGCACTGAACCCTATGGAACACCGTGGGTCATATCAGAAAGAGCAGGGGTTTCTGCACGGACCTCTGTGGAGCACCATGGGTGATATCAGAAAGAGCACAGGTGTTTCTGCACATATCCCTAAGGAACACCATGTGTCATATCAGAAAGAGCAGGGCTTCTGCACGGACTCCTATGGAACACCATGTGTCATATCAGAAAGAGCAGGGGTTTCTGCAAGTACGTCTATGAAATACCATGGATGACATCAGAAAGAGCAGGGGTTTCTGCACGGACTCCTGTGGAACACCATTGGTCACATCAGAAAGAGCAGAGGTTTCTGCACGTACTTCTATGAAACACCATGGGTCATATCAGAAAGAGCAGGGGTTTCTGCACGGTCTCGCATGGAACAACATGAGTAATATCACAAAGAGCACGGGTTTCTGCACAGACTCCTATGGAACAGCATGGTCATATCACAAAGAGCAGGGGTTTCTGCACAGACTCCTGTGGAACACCATGGGTCATATCAGAAAGAGCAGGGGTTTCTGCACGGATTCCTATCACAAAGAGCAGGGGTTTCTGCACTGACTCCTATGGAACATCATGGGTCATATCTGAAAGAGCAGGGATTTCTGCACTGACTCCTATGGAACATCATGGGTCATATCAGAAAGAGCAGGAATTTCCGCTCTGAACCCTATAGAACACCATGGGTCATATCAGGAAGAGCAGGGGTTTCTGCACGGACTCGCATGGAACAACATGAGTAATATCACAAAGAGCACGGGTTTCTGCACAGACTCCTATGGAACACCATGGTCATATCACAAAGAGCAGTGGTTTCTGCACAGACTCCTGTGGAACACCATGGGTCATATCAGAAAGAGCAGGGGTTTCTGCACGGACTCCTATCACAAAGAGCAGGGGTTTCTGCACTGACTCCTATGGAACATCATGGGTCATATCAGAAAGAGCAGAGGTTTCTGCACTGAACCCTATAGAACACCATGGGTCATATCAGAAAGAGCAGGGGTTCTGCACGGACTCCTATGGAACACCATGGGTCATATCAGAAAGCGCAGGGGTTTCTGCACGGACTCCTATGGAACACCATGGGTCATATCACAAAGAGCAGGGGTATCTGCTCAGACTCCTGTGGAACACCATGGGTCATATCAGAAAGAGCAGGGGTTTCTGCACGGACTCCTATCACAAAGAGTAGGGGTTTCTGCACTGACCCTATGGAACAGCGTGGGTCATATCACAAAGACCAGGGGTTTCTGCACTGAACCCTATGGAACACCATGGGTCATATCAGAAAGAGCAGGGCTTTCTGCACTGAACCCTATGGAACACCATGGGTCATATCAGAAAGAGCAGAGATTTCTGCACGGACTCCTGTGGAACACCATGGGTCATATCAGAAAGAGCAGGGGTTCTGCACGGACTCCTATCACAAAGAGTAGGGGTTTCTGCACTGACCCTATGGAACAGCGTGGGTCATATCACAAAGACCAGGGGTTTCTGCACTGAACCCTATGGAACACCATGGGTCATATCAGAAAGAGCAGGGCTTTCTGCACTGAACCCTATGGAACACCATGGGTCATATCAGAAAGAGCAGGGGTTTCTGCACGTTCTTCTATGAAATACCATGGATAACATCAGAAAGAGCAGGGGTTTCTGCACGGACTCCTGTGGAACACCATGTCTCATATCACAAAGAGCAGGGGTTTCTGCACTGAACCCTATGGAACACCGTAGGTCATATCAGAAAGAGCAGGGGTTTCTGCACGGTTTCCTATCACAAAGAGCAGGGGTTTCTGCACGGACTCCTGTGGAACATCATGGGTCACATCAGAAAGAGCAGAGGTTTCTGCACGTACTTCTATGAAACACCATGGGTGACATCAGAAAGAGCAGGAATTTCTGCTCTGAACCCTATAGAACACCATGGGTCATATCAGGAAGAGCAGGGGTTTCTGCACGGACTCGCATGGAAGAACATGAGTAATATCACAAAGAGCACGGGTTTCTGCACAGACTCCTATGGAACACAATGGTCATATCACAAAGAGCAGTGGTTTCTGCACAGACTCCTGTGGAACACCATGGGTCATATCAGAAAGAGCAGGGGTTTCTGCACGGACTCCTATCACAAAGAGCAGGGGTTTCTGCACTGACCCTACGGAACAGCGTGGGTCATATCACAAAGACCAGGGGTTTCTGCACTGAACCCTATGGAACACCATGGGTCATATCAGAAAGAGCAGGGCTTTCTGCACTGAACCCTATGGAACACCATGGGTCATATCAGAAAGAGCAGATATTTCTGCACGGACTCCTGTGGAACACCATGGGTCATATCAGAAAGAGCAGGGGTTCTGCATGGACTCCTATGGAACACCATGGGTCATATCAGAAAGAGCAGGGGTTTCTGCACGTTCTTCTATGAAATGCCATGGATAACATCAGAAAGAGCAGGGGTTTCTGCACGGACTCCTGTGGAACACCATGTCTCATATCACAAAGAGCAGGGGTATCTGCACTGAACACTATGGAACGCCATGGGTCATATCAGAAAGAGCAGGGGTTTCTGCACAGAATCCTGTGGAACACCAGTGGTCATATCAGAAAGAGCAGGTTTTTCTGCACGGACTCCTATCACAAAGAGCAGGGGTTTCTGCACGGACTTCTATCACAAAGAGCAGGGGTTTCTGCACTGACTCCCATGGAACACCATTGGTCATATCACAAAGAGCAGGGGTTTCTGCACGGATTCCCATGGAACACCATGGGTCATACCTCAAAGACCAGGGGTTTCTTCACGGACTCCTGTGGATCACCATGGGTAATATCAGAAAGAGCAGGGGATTCTGCACGGACGCCATTTTAACACCATGGGGCATATAAGAAAGAACAGGGGTGTCTGCACGGACTCCTGTGGAATACCATGGGTAATGTCAGAAAGAGCAGGGGTTTCTGCACGGACCCCTATGTAACACCATGCGGCATATCAGAAACAACAGGGGTGTCTGCACAGACTCACATGCAACACCATGGGTCATATCACAAAGAGCAGGGGTTTCTGCACGGACTCCTGTGGAACACCATGGCCATATCACAAAGAGCAGGGGCTTCTGCACTGACCCCTATGGAACACCGTGGGTCATATCAGAAAGAGCAGGGGTTTCTGCACGGACACCTGTGCAACACCATTGGTCATATCACGAAGAGCAGGGTTTTCTGCACGGACTCCTGTGGAACACCATGTGTCATATCAGAAAGAGCAGGGGTTTCTGCACGGACCCGTATGGAACACCATGGGGCATATCAGAAAGAGCAGGGGTTTCTGCACGGACTCACATGGAACACCATGGGTCATATCACAAAGAGCAGGGCTTTCTGCACGGACTCCTATCACGAAGAACAGGGGTTTCTGCACTTACCACTATGCAACAGCATGGGTCATATCACAAAGAGCAGGGGTTTCTGCCCGGACTCCTGTAGAACACCATCGGTCACATCAGAAAGAGCAGGGGTTTCTGCACGGCCCCTATGGAACACCATGTGTCATATCAGTAAGAGCAGGGGTTCTACACGGACTCCTATGGAACACCATGGGTCATATCAGAAAGAGCAGAGGTTTCTGCACGTACTTCTATGAAACACCATGGGTGACATCAGAAAGAGCAGGGGTTTCTGCACGGACTCCTGTGGAACACCATGGGTCATATCAGAAAGAGCAGGGATTTGTGCACTGACCCCTATGGAACAGCATGGGTCATATCACAAAGAGCAGGGGTTGTTGCATGGACTCCCATGGAGCACAATGGGACATATCACAAAGAGCAGGGGTTCTGCACGGACTCCTATGGAACAACATGGGTCATATCAGAAAGAGCAGGGGTTTCTGCACCTATTTTATGAAACACCATTGGTGACATCAGAAAGAGCACGGGTTTCTGCATGGACTCCCATGGAACACCATGGGTCATATCAGAAAGAGCAGGGGTTTCTGCCTGGACTCCCATGGAACGCCGTGGGTCATATCACAAAGAGCAGGGGTTTTTGCCTGGACTCCCATGGAACGCCATGGGTCATATCACAAAGAGCAGGGGTTTCTGCTCAGACTCCTGTGGAACACCATGGGTCATATCAGAAAGAGCAGGGGTTTCTGCACGGACTCCTATCACAAAGAGCAGGGGTTTCTGCACTGACCCTATGGAACAGCGTGGGTCATATCACAAAGACCAGGGGTTTCTGCACTGAATCCTATGGAACACCATGGGTCATATCAGAAAGAGCAGGGCTTTCTGCACTGAACCCTATGGAACTCCATGGGTCATATCAGAAAGAGCAGGGATTTCTGCACGGACTCCTGTGGAACACCATGGGTCTTATCAGAAAGAGCAGGGGTTCTGCACGGACTCCTATGGAACACCATGGGTCATAACAGAAAGAGCAGGTGTTTCTGAACGTACTTCTATGAAATACCATGGATGACATCAGAAAGAGCAGGGGTTTCTGCACGGACTCCTGTGGAACACCATGTGTCATAACACAAAGAGCAGGGGTATCTGCACTGAACCCTATGGAACACCATGGGTCATATCAGAAAGAGCAGGGGTTTCTGCACAGACTCCCATGGAACATTATGGGTCATAGCAGAAAGAGCAGGGGTTTCTGCACTGACCCCTATGGAACACCATGAGTCCTATCACAAAGCGCAGGGATTTCTGCACGGACTCCTGTGGAACACCATGGGTCACATCAGAGAAATCTGGGGTTTCTGCATGTACTCCTATGGAACACCATGGGTCATATCAGAAAGAGCAGGGATTTCTGCACGGACACCTGTGGAACACCATGGGTGATATCAGAAAGAGCAGGGGTTCTGCACGGACTCCTATGGAACACCATGGGTCATATCAGAAAGAGCAGGGGTTTCTGCACGGACTCCTATCACAAAGAGCAGGGGTTTCTGCACTGACCCCTACGGAACAGCGTGGGTCATATCACAAAGAGCAGGGGTGTCTGCACTGAACCCTATGGAACACCATGGGTCATATCAGAAAGAGCAAAGGTATCTGCACGGCCCCTATGGAACACAATGGGTAATATCACAAAGAGCAGGGGTTTCTGCACTGAACCCTATGGAACACCGTGGGTCATATCAGAAAGAGCAGGGGTTTCTGCACGGACTCCTATGGAACACCACGGGTCATATCACAAAGAGCAGCGGTTTCTGCACGGACTCCTATCACAAAGAGCAGGGGTTTCTGCACTGACCCCTACGGAACAGCGTGGGTCATATCACAAAGAGCAGGGGTGTCTGCACTGAACCCTATGGAACACCATGGGTCATATCAGAAAGAGCAGAGGTATCTGCACGGCCCCTATGGAACACAATGGGTAATATCACAAAGAGCAGGGGTTTCTGCACTGAACCCTATGGAACACCGTGGGTCATATCAGAAAGAGCAGGGGTTTCTGCACGGACCTCTGTGGAGAACCATGTGTGATATCAGAAAGAGCACAGGTGTTTCTGCACGTATCCCTAAGGAACACCATGTGTCATATCAGAAAGAGCAGGGGTTCTGCACGGACTCCTATGGAACACGATGGGTCATATCAGAAAGAGCAGGGGTTTGTGCACTGACCCCTATGGAACAGCATGGGTCATATCACAAAGAGCAGGGGTTGCTGCATGGACTCCCATGGAGCACAATGGGACATATCACAAAGAGTAGGGGTTCTGCACGGACTCCTGTGGAACAACTTGGGTCATATCAGAAAGAGCAGGGGTTTCTGCACCTATTTTATGAAACACCATTGGTGACATCAGAAAGAGCACGGGTTTCTGCATGGACTCCCATGGAACACCATGGGTCATATCAGAAAGAGCAGGGGTTTCTGCCTGGACTCCCATGGAACGCCGTGGATCATATCACAAGGAGCAGGGGTTTCTGCCTGGACTCCCATGGAACGCCATGGGTCATATCACAAAGAGCAGGGGTTTCTGCTCAGACTCCTGTGGAACACCATGGGTCATATCAGAAAGAGCAGGGGTTTCTGCACGGACTCCTATCACAAAGAGCAGGGGTTTCTGCACTGACCCTATGGAACAGCGTGGGTCATATCACAAAGACCAGGGGTTTCTGCACTGAACCCTATGGAACACCATGGGTCATATCAGAAAGAGCAGGGCTTTCTGCACTGAACCCTATGGAACACCATGGGTCATATCAGAAAGAGCAGGGATTTCTGCACGGACTCCTGTGGAACACCATGGGTCATATCAGAAAGAGCAGGGGTTCTGCACGGACTCCTATGGAACACCATGGGTCATAACAGAAAGAGCAGGGGTTTCTGCACGTACTTCTATGAAATACCATGGATGACATCAGAAAGAGCAGGGGTTTCTGCACGGACTCCTGTGGAACACCATGTGTCATATCACAAAGAGCAGGGGTTTCTGCACAGACTCCCATGGAACATTATGGGACATAGCAGAAAGAGCAGGGGTTTCTGCACTGACCCCTATGGAACACCATTAGTCCTATCACAAAGCGCAGGGATTTCTGCACGGACTCCTGTGGAACACCATGGGTCACATCAGAGAAATCAGGGGTTTCTGCATGTACTCCTATGGAACACCATGGGTCATATCAGAAAGAGCTGGGGTTTCTGCACGGACACCTGTGGAACACCATGGGTGATATCAGAAAGAGCAGGGGGTTCTGCACGGATCCCTATGGAACACCATGTGTCATATCAAAAAGAGCAGGGGTTCTGCACGGACTCCTATGGAACACCATGGGTCATATCAGAAAGAGCAGTGGTTCTGCACGGACTCCTATGGAACACCATGGGTCATATCAGAAAGAGCAGGGGTTTCTGCAAGTACTTCTATAAAATACCATGGATGACATCAGAAAGAGCAGGGGTTTCTGCACGGTCTCCTGTGGAACACCATTGGTCACATCAGAAAGAGCAGAGGTTTCTGCACGTACTTCTATGAAACACCATGGGTGACATCAGAAAGAGCAGGGGTTTCTGCACGGTCTCGCATGGAACAACATGAGTAATATCACAAAGAGCACGGGTTTCTGCACAGACTCCTATGGAACACCATGGTCATATCACAAAGAGCAGGGGTTTCTGCACAGACTCCTGTGGAACACCATGGGTCATATCAGAAAGAGCAGGGGTTTCTGCACGGATTCCTATCACAAAGAGCAGGGGTTTCTGCACTGACTCCTATGGAACATCATGGGTCATATCAGAAAGAGCAGGGATTTCTGCACTGACTCCCATGGAACATCATGGGTCATATCAGAAAGAGCAGGGATTTCTGCTCTGAACCCTGCAGAACACCATGGGTCATATCAGGAAGAGCAGGGGTTTCTGCACGGACTCGCATGGAACAACATGAGTAATATCACAAAGAGCACGGGTTTCTGCACAGACTCCTATGGAACACCATGGTCATATCACAAAGAGCAGGGGTTTCTGCACAGACTCCTGTGGAACACCATGGGTCATATCAGAAAGAGCAGGGGTTTCTGCACGGACTCCTATCACAAAGAGCAGGGGTTTCTGCACTGACTCCTATGGAACATCATGGGTCATATCAGAAAGAGCAGGGGTTTCTGCACTGAACCCTATAGAACACCATGGGTCATATCAGAAAGAGCAGGGGTTCTGCACGGACTCCTATGGAACACCATGGGTCATATCAGAAAGCGCAGGGGTTTCTGCCTGGACTCCCATGGAACGCCGTGGGTCATATCACAAAGAGCAGGGGTTTCTGCCTGGACGCCCATGGAACGCCATGGGTCATATCACAAAGAGCAGCGGTATCTGCTCAGACTCCTGTGGAACACCATGGGTCATATCAGAAAGAGCAGGGGTTTCTGCACGGACTCCTATCACAAAGAGCAGGGGTTTCTGCACTGACCCTATGGAACAGCGTGGGTCATATCACAAAGACCAGGGGTTTCTGCACTGAACCCTATGGAACACCATGGGTCATATCAGAAAGAGCAGGGCTTTCTGCACTGAACCCTATGGAACACCATGGGTCATATCAGAAAGAGCAGAGATTTCTGCACGGCCTCCTGTGGAACACCATGGGTCATATCAGAAAGAGCAGGGGTTCTGCACGGACTCCTATGGAACACCATGGGTCATATCAGAAACAGCAGGGGTTTCTGCACGTTCTTCTATGAAATACCATGGATAACATCAGAAAGAGCAGGGGTTTCTGCACGGACTCCTGTGGAACACCATCTCTCATATCACAAAGAGCAGGGGTATCTGCACTGAACACTATGGAACGCCATGGGTCATATCAGAAAGAGCAGGGGTTTCTGCACAGACTCCTGTGGAACACCAGTGGTCATATCAGAAAGAGCAGGTTTTTCTGCACGGACTCCTATCACAAAGAGCAGGGGTTTCTGCACGGACTTCTATCACAAAGAGCAGGGGTTTCTGCACTGACTCCCATGGAACACCATTGGTCATATCACAAAGAGCAGGGGTTTCTGCACGGACTCCTGTGGATCACCATGGGTAATATCAGAAAGAGCAGGGGATTCTGCACGGACGCCATTTTAACACCATGGGGCATATAAGAAAGAACAGGGGTGTCTGCACGGACTCCTGTGGAATACCATGGGTAATGTCAGAAAGAGCAGGGGTTTCTGCACGGACCCCTATGTAACACCATGCGGCATATCAGAAACAACAGGGGTGTCTGCACAGACTCACATGCAACACCATGGGTCATATCACAAAGAGCAGGGGTTTCTGCACGGATCCCTATGGAACACCATGTGTCATATCAGAAAGAGCAGGGGTTCTGCACGGACTCCTATGGAACACCATGGGTCATATCAGAAAGAGCAGGGGTTTCTGCACGGACTCCTATCACAAAGAGCAGGGGTTTCTGCACTGACCCCTACGGAACAGCGTGGGTCATATCACAAAGAGCAGGGGTTTCTGCACTGAACCCTATGGAACACCATGAGTCCTATCACAAAGCGCAGGGGTTTCTGCATGTACTCCTATGAAACACCATGGGTCATATCAGAAAGAGCTGGGGTTTCTGCACGGATACCTGTGGAACACCATGGGTGATATCAGAAAGAGCAGGGGTTTCTGCACGGATCCCTATGGAACACCATGTGTCATATCAAAAAGAGCAGGGGTTCTGCACGGATTCCTATGGAACACCATGGGTAATATCAGAAAGTGCAGGGGTTTCTGCACGGACTCCTATCACAAAGAGCAGGGGTTTCTGCACAGACCCCTACGGAACAGCGTGGGTCATATCACAAAGAGCAGGGGTTTCTGCACTGAACCCTATGGAACACCATGGGTCATATCAGAAAGAGCAGAGGGATCTGCACGGCCCCTATGGAACACAATGGGTAATATCACAAAGAGCAGGGGTTTCTGCACTGAACCCTAAGGAACACCGTGGGTCATATCAGAAAGAGCAGGGGTTTCTGCACGAGCCTCTGTGGAGCACCATGTGTGATATCAGAAAGAGCACA
>NW_027276625.1:0-37020 GCF_030028105.1 Mobula birostris | reverse complement strand
TAGAGACGGGGCTGGAGGCTGGGGAGCAGAGATGGGGCTGGAGGTTGGGGAGGAGAGGCGGGGCTGGAGTCTGGGGACTACAGGCGGGGCTGGAGGCTGGGGATGAGAGGCGGGGCTGGAGTCTGGGGACGAGAGGCGAGGCTGGAGTCTGGGGACGAGAGGCGGGGCTGGAGTCTGGGGACGAGAGGCGGGGCTGGAGGCTTGGGACTACTGGTGGGGCTGCAGGCTGGGGAATAGAGGTTAGTCTGGAGGCTGGAGGCTGGGGACTAGAGTCGAGGCTGGAGGCTGGAGGCTGGGGACCAGATGCGGGGCTGGAGACCGGAGTCTGGGGACTAGAGACGAGGCTGGGGGCCAGAGGCGAGAATGGAGGCTGGGGACTAGAGGCGAGGCTGGAGGCTGGGGACTTGTGGCGACGTTGGAGCCTGGGGACTAGCGGCGAGGCTGGAGGCTGGAGGCTGGGGACTGGAGGCGAGGCTGGAGGCAGGAGGCTGGAGGCTGGGGACTGGAGGCGAGGCCGGAGGCTGGAGGCTGGGGACTGGAGGCGAGGCTGGAGGCTGGAGGCTGGGGACTGGAGGCGAGGCGAGACTGGAGGCTGGAGGCTAGATGCTGGGGACTAGAGGCGAGGCTGGTGGCTGGAGGCTGGGAACTAGAGGCGAGGCTGGAGGCTGGAGGCTGGAGGCTTGGGACAAGAGGGGAGGCTGGGGAGTAGAGGCAAGGCTGGAGGCTGGGATCTAGAGGCAAGGCTGGAGGCTGGGGACTAGAGGCGAGGCTGGGGACTAGAGGCGAGGCTGGAGGCTGGAGGCTGGGGACAAGAGGCGAGGCTGGAGTCTGGGGACTAGAGGCGAGGCTGGAGGTTGGGGACTAGAGGCGAGGCTGGAGGCTGGAGGCTGGGGGCCAGAGGCGAGGATGGAGGCTGGGGACTAGAGGCGAGGCTGGAGGCTGGGGACTGGAGGCGAGGCTGGAGGCTGGAGGCTGGGGACTAGAGGCGAGGCTGGAGGCTGGGAACTGGAGGCGTGGCTGGAGGCTGGAGGCTGGGGACTGGAGGCGAGGCGAGGCTGGGACTGGAGGCGAGGCGAGGCTGGAGGCTGGAGGCTGGGGACTAGCGGCGAGGCTGGAGGCTGGGGACTTGCGGCGAGGCTGGAGGCTAGAGGCTGGGGACTAGCGGCGAGGCTGGAGGCTGGGGACTTGCGGCGAGGCTGGAGGCTGGAGGCTGGGGACTAGCGGCAAGGTTGGAGGCTGGAGGCTGGGGACTAGAGGCGAGGCTGGAAGCTGGAGGCTGGGGACTAGAGGCGAGGCTGGAGGCTGGGGACTAGAGGTGAGGCTGGAGGCTGGGGACTAGAGGTGAGGCTGGAGGCTGGGGACTAGAAGCGAGGCTGGAGGCTAGGGACTGGAGGCGAGGCTGGAGTCTGGAGGCTGGGGACTAGAGGCGAGGCTGGAGGCTGGAGACTGGGGACTGGAGGCGAGGCTGGAGACTGGAGACCAGAGGTGAGTCTGGAGGCTGGGGAATAGAGGCGAGGCTGGAGGCTGGGGACTAGAGGCGAGGCTGGAGACCGGAGGCTGGGGACTCGAGGCGAGGCTGGAGACCGGAGGCTGCGGACTAGAGGCGAGGCTGGAGGCTGGGGACTAGAGGCTGGGGGCTGGAGGCTGGAGGCTGGGGACTGGAGGCTGGGGACTGGAGGCTGGGGACTGGAGGCTGGAGGCGAGGCTGGAGGCTGGAGTCTGGGGACAAGATGCGAGGCTGGAGGCTGGGGACTAGAGGCGAGGCTGGAGGCTGGGGAATAGAGGCGAGGCTGGAGGCTGGGGAATAGAGGCAAGGCTGGAGGCTGGAGTTTGGGGACTAGATGCGAGGCTGGAGGCTGGAGACTAGAGGCGGGGCTGGAGACCGGAGTCTGGGGACTAGAGACGAGGCTGGGGGCCAGAGGCGAGAATGGAGGGTGGGGACCAGAGGTGAGTCTGGAGGCTGGGGACTTGTGGCGACGCTGGAGGCTGGGGACTAGCGGCGAGGCTGGAGGCTGGAGGCTGGGGACTGGAGGCGAGGCGAGGCTGGAGGCTGGAGGCTGGGGACTAGAGGCGAGGCTGGAGGCTGGAGGCTGGAGGCTGGGAACTAGAGGCGAGGCTGGAGGCTGGGAACTAGAGGCGAGGCTGGAGGCTGCAGTTTGGGGACTAGAGGGGAGGCTGGAGGCTGGAGGCTGCGGACCAGAGGCGAGGCTGGAGGCTGGGGACGTGGCGACGCTGGAGGCTGGGGACTAGAGGCAAGGGTGGAGGCTGGAGTGTGGGGACTAGAGACGAGGCTGGGGGCCAGAGGCGAGAATGGAGGGTGGGGACCAGAGGCGAGGCTGGAAGCTGGGGACTTGTGGCGACGCTGGAGGCTGGGGACGAGCGGCGAGGCTGGAGGCTGGAGGCTGGCGACTGGAGGCGAGGCTGGAGGCTGGGGACTGGAGGTGAGGCTGGAGGCGGGAGGCTGGAGGCTGGGGACTGGAGGCGAGGCAAGAGGCTGGAGGCTGGGGACTGGAGGCGAGGCTGGAGGCTGGAGGCTGGGGACTGGAGGCGAGGCTGGAGGCTGGGGACTGGAGGCGAGGCGAGGCTGGAGGCTGGAGGCTGGAGGCTGGGGACTAGAGGCGAGGCTGGAGGCTGGAGGCTGGAGGCTGGGAACTAGAGGCGAGGCTGGAGGCTGGATGCTGGAGGCTTGGGACTAGAGGGGAGGCTGGGGAGTAGAGGCGAGGCTGGAGGCTGGGATCTAGAGGCAAGGCTGGAGGCTGGGGACTAGAGGCGAGGCTGGAGGCTGTGGACTAGAAGCGAGGCTGGAGGCTGGAGGCTGGGGACTGGAGGCGAGGTTGGAGGCTGCAGTTTGGGGCCTAGAGGCGAGGCTGGAGGCTGGAGGCTGGGGACTAGAGGCGAGACTGGAGGTGGGGACGTGGCGACGCTGGAGGCTGGGGACTAGCGGCGAGGCTGGAGGCTGGAGGCTGGGGACTGGAGGCGAGGCTGGAGGCTGGGGACTGGAGGCGAGGCTGGAGGCGGGAGGCTGGGGACTGGAGGAGAGGCTGGAGGCTGGAGGCTGGGGACTGGAGGCGAGGCGAGGCTGGAGGCTGGAGGCTGGAGGCTTGGGACTAGAGGTGAGGCTGGAGGCTGGAGGCTGGGGACTAGAGGCGAGGCTGGAGGCTGGAGGCTTGGGACTAGAGGGGAGGCTGGGGAGTAGAGGCGAGGCTGGAGGCTGGGAACTGGAGGCGAGGCTGGAGGCTGGGGACTAGAGGCGAGGCTGGAGGCTGGGGACTAGAGGCGAGGCTGGAGGCTGGGGTCTAGAGGCCAGGCTGGAGGCTGGAGGCTGGGGACTAGAAGCGAGTCTGGAGACTGGGGACTAGAGGCGAGGCTGGAGGCTGGAGGCTGGTGACAAGAGGCGAGGCTGGAGGCTGTGGACTAGAGACGGGGCTGGAGGCTGGGGAGCAGAGACGGGGCTGCGTGGTGGGGAGGAGAGGCGGGGCTGGAGTCTGGGGACTACAGGCGGGGCTGGATGCTGGGGATGAGAGGCGGGGCTGGAGTCTGGGGACGAGAGGCGGGGCTGGAGTCTGGGGACGAGAGGCGGGGCTGGAGTCTGGGGACGAGAGGCGGGGCTGGAGCCTTGGGACTACTGGTGGGGCTGCAGGCTGGGGAATAGAGGTTAGTCTGGAGGCTGGAGGCTGGAGGCTGGGGACTAGAGTCGAGGCTGGAGGCTGGAGGCTGGGGACTAGATGCGGGGCTGGAGACTGGAGTCTGGGGACTAGAGTCGAGGCTGGGGGCCAGAGGCGAGAATGGAGGCTGGGGACTAGAGGCGAGGCTGGAGGCTGGGGACTTGTGGTGACGTTGGAGGCTGGGGACTAGCGGCAAGGCTGGAGGCTGGAGGCTGGGGACTGGAGGCGAGGCTGGAGGCAGGAGGCTGGAGGCTGGGGACTAGCGGCGAGGCTGGAGGCTGGAGGCTGGGGACTGGAGGCGAGGCTGGAGGCGGGAGGCTGGAGGCTGGGGACTGGAGGCGAGGCAAGAGGCTGGAGGCTGGGGACTGGAGGCGAGGCTGGAGGCTGGAGGCTGGAGGCTGGGGACTGGAGGTGAGGCTGGAGGCTGGGGACTGGAGGCGAGGCGAGGCTGGAGGCTGGAGGCTGGAGGCTGGGGACTAGAGGCGAGGCTGGAGGCTGGAGGCTGGAGGCTGGAGGCTGGGAACTAGAGGCGAGGCTGGAGGCTGGGGACTAGAGGCGAGGCTGGAGGCTGGATGCTGGAGGCTTGGGACTAGAGGGGAGGCTGGGGAGTAGAGGCGAGGCTGGAGGCTGGGATCTAGAGGCAAGGCTGGAGGCTGGGGACGAGAGGCGAGGCTGGAGGCTGGGGAATAGAGGCGAGGCTGGAGGCTGGAGGCTGGGGAATAGAGGCAAGGCTGGAGGCTGGAGTTTGGGGACTAGATGCGAGGCTGGAGGCTGGAGACTAGAGGCGGGGCTGGAGACCGGAGTCTGGGGACTAGAGACGAGGCTGGGGGCCAGAGGCGAGAATGGAGGGTGGGGACCAGAGGCGAGGCTGGAGGCTGGGGAATAGAGGCGAGTCTGGAGGCTGGGGATTGGAGGCTGGGGACTGGGGACTGGAGGCTGCAGGCGAGGCTGGAGTCTGGGGACGAGAGGCGAGGCTGGAGGCTGGGGACGAGAGGCGAGGCTGGAGGCTGGGGACTAGAAGCTGGGGAATAGAGGCGAGGCTGGAGGCTGGAGGCTGAGGAATAGAGGCGAGGCTGGAGGCTGGAGGCTGGGGAATAGAGGCGAGGCTGGAGGCTGGGGAATAGAGGCAAGGCTGGAGGCTGGGGAATAGAGGCGAGGCTGGAAGCTGAAGGCTGGGGACTAGAGGTGAGGCTGGAGGCTGGAGGCTGGGGACTAGAGGCGAGGCTGGAGGCTGGAGGCTGGGGACTAGAGGCGAGACTGGAGGTTGGAGGCTGGGGACTAGAGGCGAGGCTGGAGGCTGGAGACTAGAGGCGAGGCTGGAGGCTGGAGGCTGGAGGCGGGGGACTAGAGGCGAGGCTGGAGGCTGGGGAATAGCGGCAAGGCTGGAGGCTGGGGAATAGAGGCGAGGCTGGAGGCTGAGGACTAGAGGCGAGGCAGGAGGCTGGAGGCTCCGGACTAGAGGCGAGGCTGGAGGCTGGAGGCTGGGGACTAGAGGTGAGGCTGGATGCTGGAGGCTGGGGACTAGAGGCGAGGCTGGAGGCTGGAGGCTGGGGACTAGAGGCGAGGCTGGAGGCTGGGGACTAGAGGCGAGGCTGGAGGCTGGAGACTGGAGGCTGGGGACTAGAGGCGAGGCTGGAGGCTGGGGAATAGAGGCGAGGCTGGAGGCTGGGGAATAGAGGCGAGGCTGGAGGCTGGGGACTGGGGACTGGAGGCTAGGGACTGGAGGCTGGAGGCGAGGCTGGAGGCTGGGGACTAGAGGCTGGGGAATAGAGGCGAGGCTGGAGGCTGGAGGCTGAGGAATAGAGGCGAGGCTGGAGGCTGGGGAATAGAGGCGAGGCTGGAGGCTGTGGACTAGAGACGGGGCTGGAGGCTGGGGAGCAGAGATGGGGCTGGAGGTTGGGGAGGAGAGGCGGGGCTGGAGACTGGGGACTAGAGGCGAGGCTGGAGGCTGGAGGCTGGTGACATGAGGCAAGGCTGGAGGCTGTGGACTAGAGACGGGGCTGGAGGCTGGGGAGCAGAGATGGGGCTGGAGGTTGGGGAGGAGAGGCGGGGCTGGAGTCTGGGGACTACAGGCGGGGCTGGAGGCTGGGGATGAGAGGCGGGGCTGGAGTCTGGGGACGAGAGGCGAGGCTGGAGTCTGGGGACGAGAGGCGGGGCTGGAGTCTGGGGACGAGAGGCGGGGCTGGAGGCTTGGGACTACTGGTGGGGCTGCAGGCTGGGGAATAGAGGTTAGTCTGGAGGCTGGAGGCTGGGGACTAGAGTCGAGGCTGGAGGCTGGAGGCTGGGGACCAGATGCGGGGCTGGAGACCGGAGTCTGGGGACTAGAGACGAGGCTGGGGGCCAGAGGCGAGAATGGAGGCTGGGGACTAGAGGCGAGGCTGGAGGCTGGGGACTTGTGGCGACGTTGGAGCCTGGGGACTAGCGGCGAGGCTGGAGGCTGGAGGCTGGGGACTGGAGGCGAGGCTGGAGGCAGGAGGCTGGAGGCTGGGGACTGGAGGCGAGGCCGGAGGCTGGAGGCTGGGGACTGGAGGCGAGGCTGGAGGCTGGAGGCTGGGGACTGGAGGCGAGGCGAGACTGGAGGCTGGAGGCTAGATGCTGGGGACTAGAGGCGAGGCTGGTGGCTGGAGGCTGGGAACTAGAGGCGAGGCTGGAGGCTGGAGGCTGGAGGCTTGGGACAAGAGGGGAGGCTGGGGAGTAGAGGCAAGGCTGGAGGCTGGGATCTAGAGGCAAGGCTGGAGGCTGGGGACTAGAGGCGAGGCTGGGGACTAGAGGCGAGGCTGGAGGCTGGAGGCTGGGGACAAGAGGCGAGGCTGGAGTCTGGGGACTAGAGGCGAGGCTGGAGGTTGGGGACTAGAGGCGAGGCTGGAGGCTGGAGGCTGGGGGCCAGAGGCGAGGATGGAGGCTGGGGACTAGAGGCGAGGCTGGAGGCTGGGGACTGGAGGCGAGGCTGGAGGCTGGAGGCTGGGGACTAGAGGCGAGGCTGGAGGCTGGGAACTGGAGGCGTGGCTGGAGGCTGGAGGCTGGGGACTGGAGGCGAGGCGAGGCTGGGGACTGGAGGCGAGGCGAGGCTGGAGGCTGGAGGCTGGGGACTAGCGGCGAGGCTGGAGGCTGGGGACTTGCGGCGAGGCTGGAGGCTAGAGGCTGGGGACTAGCGGCGAGGCTGGAGGCTGGGGACTTGCGGCGAGGCTGGAGGCTGGAGGCTGGGGACTAGCGGCAAGGTTGGAGGCTGGAGGCTGGGGACTAGAGGCGAGGCTGGAAGCTGGAGGCTGGGGACTAGAGGCGAGGCTGGAGGCTGGGGACTAGAGGTGAGGCTGGAGGCTGGGGACTAGAGGTGAGGCTGGAGGCTGGGGACTAGAAGCGAGGCTGGAGGCTAGGGACTGGAGGCGAGGCTGGAGTCTGGAGGCTGGGGACTAGAGGCGAGGCTGGAGGCTGGAGACTGGGGACTGGAGGCGAGGCTGGAGACTGGAGACCAGAGGTGAGTCTGGAGGCTGGGGAATAGAGGCGAGGCTGGAGGCTGGGGACTAGAGGCGAGGCTGGAGACCGGAGGCTGGGGACTCGAGGCGAGGCTGGAGACCGGAGGCTGCGGACTAGAGGCGAGGCTGGAGGCTGGGGACTAGAGGCTGGGGGCTGGAGGCTGGAGGCTGGGGACTGGAGGCTGGGGACTGGAGGCTGGGGACTGGAGGCTGGAGGCGAGGCTGGAGGCTGGAGTCTGGGGACAAGATGCGAGGCTGGAGGCTGGGGACTAGAGGCGAGGCTGGAGGCTGGGGAATAGAGGCGAGGCTGGAGGCTGGGGAATAGAGGCAAGGCTGGAGGCTGGAGTTTGGGGACTAGATGCGAGGCTGGAGGCTGGAGACTAGAGGCGGGGCTGGAGACCGGAGTCTGGGGACTAGAGACGAGGCTGGGGGCCAGAGGCGAGAATGGAGGGTGGGGACCAGAGGTGAGTCTGGAGGCTGGGGACTTGTGGCGACGCTGGAGGCTGGGGACTAGCGGCGAGGCTGGAGGCTGGAGGCTGGGGACTGGAGGCGAGGCGAGGCTGGAGGCTGGAGGCTGGGGACTAGAGGCGAGGCTGGAGGCTGGAGGCTGGAGGCTGGGAACTAGAGGCGAGGCTGGAGGCTGGGAACTAGAGGCGAGGCTGGAGGCTGCAGTTTGGGGACTAGAGGGGAGGCTGGAGGCTGGAGGCTGCGGACCAGAGGCGAGGCTGGAGGCTGGGGACGTGGCGACGCTGGAGGCTGGGGACTAGAGGCAAGGGTGGAGGCTGGAGTGTGGGGACTAGAGACGAGGCTGGGGGCCAGAGGCGAGAATGGAGGGTGGGGACCAGAGGCGAGGCTGGAAGCTGGGGACTTGTGGCGACGCTGGAGGCTGGGGACGAGCGGCGAGGCTGGAGGCTGGAGGCTGGCGACTGGAGGCGAGGCTGGAGGCTGGGGACTGGAGGTGAGGCTGGAGGCGGGAGGCTGGAGGCTGGGGACTGGAGGCGAGGCAAGAGGCTGGAGGCTGGGGACTGGAGGCGAGGCTGGAGGCTGGAGGCTGGGGACTGGAGGCGAGGCTGGAGGCTGGGGACTGGAGGCGAGGCGAGGCTGGAGGCTGGAGGCTGGAGGCTGGGGACTAGAGGCGAGGCTGGAGGCTGGAGGCTGGAGGCTGGGAACTAGAGGCGAGGCTGGAGGCTGGATGCTGGAGGCTTGGGACTAGAGGGGAGGCTGGGGAGTAGAGGCGAGGCTGGAGGCTGGGATCTAGAGGCAAGGCTGGAGGCTGGGGACTAGAGGCGAGGCTGGAGGCTGTGGACTAGAAGCGAGGCTGGAGGCTGGAGGCTGGGGACTGGAGGCGAGGTTGGAGGCTGCAGTTTGGGGCCTAGAGGCGAGGCTGGAGGCTGGAGGCTGGGGACTAGAGGCGAGACTGGAGGTGGGGACGTGGCGACGCTGGAGGCTGGGGACTAGCGGCGAGGCTGGAGGCTGGAGGCTGGGGACTGGAGGCGAGGCTGGAGGCTGGGGACTGGAGGCGAGGCTGGAGGCGGGAGGCTGGGGACTGGAGGAGAGGCTGGAGGCTGGAGGCTGGGGACTGGAGGCGAGGCGAGGCTGGAGGCTGGAGGCTGGAGGCTTGGGACTAGAGGTGAGGCTGGAGGCTGGAGGCTGGGGACTAGAGGCGAGGCTGGAGGCTGGAGGCTTGGGACTAGAGGGGAGGCTGGGGAGTAGAGGCGAGGCTGGAGGCTGGGAACTGGAGGCGAGGCTGGAGGCTGGGGACTAGAGGCGAGGCTGGAGGCTGGGGACTAGAGGCGAGGCTGGAGGCTGGGGTCTAGAGGCCAGGCTGGAGGCTGGAGGCTGGGGACTAGAAGCGAGTCTGGAGACTGGGGACTAGAGGCGAGGCTGGAGGCTGGAGGCTGGTGACAAGAGGCGAGGCTGGAGGCTGTGGACTAGAGACGGGGCTGGAGGCTGGGGAGCAGAGACGGGGCTGCGTGGTGGGGAGGAGAGGCGGGGCTGGAGTCTGGGGACTACAGGCGGGGCTGGATGCTGGGGATGAGAGGCGGGGCTGGAGTCTGGGGACGAGAGGCGGGGCTGGAGTCTGGGGACGAGAGGCGGGGCTGGAGTCTGGGGACGAGAGGCGGGGCTGGAGCCTTGGGACTACTGGTGGGGCTGCAGGCTGGGGAATAGAGGTTAGTCTGGAGGCTGGAGGCTGGAGGCTGGGGACTAGAGTCGAGGCTGGAGGCTGGAGGCTGGGGACTAGATGCGGGGCTGGAGACTGGAGTCTGGGGACTAGAGTCGAGGCTGGGGGCCAGAGGCGAGAATGGAGGCTGGGGACTAGAGGCGAGGCTGGAGGCTGGGGACTTGTGGTGACGTTGGAGGCTGGGGACTAGCGGCAAGGCTGGAGGCTGGAGGCTGGGGACTGGAGGCGAGGCTGGAGGCAGGAGGCTGGAGGCTGGGGACTGGAGGCGAGGCTGGTGGCTGGAGGCTGGGGACTGGAGGCGAGGCTGGAGGCTGGAGGCTGGGGACTGGAGGCGAGGCGAGACTGGAGGCTGGAGGCTGGATGCTGGGGACTAGAGGCGAGGCTGGTGGCTGGAGGCTGGGAACTAGAGGCGAGGCTGGAGGCTGGAGGCTGGAGGCTTGGGACAAGAGGGGAGGCTGGGGAGTAGAGGCAAGGCTGGAGGCTGGGATCTAGAGGCAAGGCTGGAGGCTGGGGACTAGAGGCGAGGCTGGGGACTAGAGGCAAGGCTGGAGGCTGGAGGCTGGGGACAAGAGGCGAGGCTGGAGTCTGGGGACTAGAGGCGAGGCTGGAGGCTGGGGACTAGAGGCGAGGCTGGAGGCTGGAGGCTGGGGACAAGAGGCGAGGCTGGAGTCTGGGGACTAGAGGCGAGGCTGGAGGCTGGGGACTAGAGGCGAGGCTGGAGGCTGGGGACTAGAGGCGAGGCTGGGGGCCAGAGGCGAGGATGGAGGCTGGGGACTAGAGGCGAGGCTGGAGGCTGGAGGCTGGGGACTAGAGGCGAGGCTGGAGGCTGGAGGCTGGGGAATAGAGGCGAGGCTGGAGGCTGGGGATTGGAGGCTGGGGACTGGGGACTGGAGGCTAGGGACTGGAGGCTGGAGGCGAGGCTGGAGGCTGGGGACGAGAGGTGAGGCTGGAGGCTGGAGACGAGAGGCGAGGCTGGAGGCTGGGGACTAGAGGCTGGGGAATAGAGGCGAGGCTGGAGGCTGAGGAATAGAGGCGAGGCTGGAGGCTGGGGAATAGAGGCAAGGCTGGAGGCTGGGGAATAGAGGCGAGGCTGGAAGCTGAAGGCTGGGGACTAGAGGTGAGGCTGGAGGCTGGAGGCTGGGGACTAGAGGCGAGGCTGGAGGCTGGAGGCTGGATGCTGGGGACTAGAGGCGAGGCTGGTGGCTGGAGGCTGGGAACTAGAGGCGAGGCTGGAGGCTGGAGGCTGGAGGCTTGGGACAAGAGGGGAGGCTGGGGAGTAGAGGCAAGGCTGGAGGCTGGGATCTAGAGGCAAGGCTGGAGGCTGGGGACTAGAGGCGAGGCTGGGGACTAGAGGCAAGGCTGGAGGCTGGAGGCTGGGGACAAGAGGCGAGGCTGGAGTCTGGGGACTAGAGGCGAGGCTGGAGGCTGGGGACTAGAGGCGAGGCTGGAGGCTGGAGGCTGGGGACAAGAGGCGAGGCTGGAGTCTGGGGACTAGAGGCGAGGCTGGAGGCTGGGGACTAGAGGCGAGGCTGGAGGCTGGGGACTAGAGGCGAGGCTGGGGGCCAGAGGCGAGGATGGAGGCTGGGGACTAGAGGCGAGGCTGGAGGCTGGAGGCTGGGGACTAGAGGCGAGGCTGGAGGCTGGAGGCTGGGGAATAGAGGCGAGGCTGGAGGCTGGGGATTGGAGGCTGGGGACTGGGGACTGGAGGCTAGGGACTGGAGGCTGGAGGCGAGGCTGGAGGCTGGGGACGAGAGGCGAGGCTGGAGGCTGGGGACTAGAGGCTGGGGAATAGAGGCGAGGCTGGAGGCTGGAGGCTGAGGAATAGAGGCGAGGATGGAGGCTGGGGACTAGAGGCGAGGCTGGAGGCTGGGGACTAGCGGCGAGGCTGGAGGTTGGAGGCTGGGGACTAGCGGCGAGTCTGGAGGCTGGAGCCTGGCGGCTGGGGACTAGCGTTGAGGCTGGAGGCTGGAGGCTGGGGACTAGAGGCGAGGCTGGAGGCTGGGGACTTGTGGCGACGCCGGAGGCTGGGGATTAGCGGTGAGACTGGAGGCTGGGGATTAGCTGCGAGACTGGAGGCTGGGGACTGGAGGCGAGGCTGGAGGCGGGAGTCTGGAGGCTGGGGACTGGAGGCGAGGCTGGAGGCTGGAGGCTGGGGACTGGAGGCGAGGTTGGAGGCTGGAGGCTGGGGACTGGAGGCGAGGCTGGAGGCTGGAGGCTGGGGACTGGAGGCGAGGCGAGGCTGGAGGCTGGAGGCTTGGGACTAGAGGCGAGGCTGGAGGCTGGAGGCTGGGGACTAGAGGCGAGGCTGGAGGCTGGAGGCTGGAGGCTTGGGACTAGAGGGGAGGCTGGGGAGTAGAGGCGAGGCTGGAGGCTGGGAACTAGAGGCGAGGCTGGAGGCTGGAGGCTGGAGGCTGGGGACTAGAAGCGAGTCTGGAGACTGGGGACTAGAGGCGAGGCTGGAGGCTGGAGGCTGGTGACAAGAGGCGAGGCTGGAGGCTATGGACTAGAGACGGGGCTGGAGGCTGGGGAGCAGAGACGGGGCTGGAGGGTGGGGAGGAGAGGCGGGGCTGGAGTCTGGGGACTAGAGGCGAGGCTGGAGGCTGGGGACAAGAGGTGAGGCTGGAGGCTGGAGGCTGGGGACTAGAGGTGAGGCTGGAGGCTGGGGACTAGCGGCGAGGCTGGAGGCTGGGGACTGGAGGCGAGGCTGGAGGCTGGGGACTAGCGGCGAGGCTGGAGGCTGTGGACTGGAGGCGAGGCTGGAGGCTGGAGGCTGGGAACTGGAGGCGTGGCTGGAGGCTGGAGGCTGGGGACTGGAGGCGAGGCGAGGCTGGGGACTGGAGGCGAGGCGAGGCTGGAGGCTGGAGGCTGGGGACTAGCGGCGAGGCTGGAGGCTGGGGACTAGAGGCGAGGCTGGAGGCTGGGGACAAGAGGTGAGGCTGGAGGCTGGAGGCTGGGTACTAGCGGCGAGGCTGGAGGCTGGGGACTAGCGGCGAGGCTGGAGGCTGGGGAATAGCGGCGAGGATAGAGGCTGGGTACTAGCAGCGAGGCTGGAGGCTGGAGGCTGGGGACTAGCGGCGAGGCTGGAGGCTGGAGACTAGCGGCGAGGCTGCAGGCTTGAGTTTGGGGACTAGAGGCGAGGCTGGAGGCTGGAGGCTGGGTACTGGAGGCGAGGCTGGAGGCTGGGGACTAGAGGCGAGGCTGGAGGCTGGGGACTAGAGGCGAGGCTGGAGACTGGGGACAAGAGGTGAGGCTGGAGGCTGGAGGCTGGGTACTAGCGGCGAGGCTGGAGGCTGGGGACTAGCGGCGAGGCTGGAGGCTGGGGAATAGCGGCGAGGATAGAGGCTGGAGGCTGGGTACTATCAGCGAGGCTGCAGGCTGGAGGCTGGGAACTAGTGGCGAGGCTGGAGGCTGGAGGCTGGAGGCATGGGACTAGAGGGGAGGCTGGGGAGTAGAGGCGAGGCTGGAGGCTGGGAACTAGAGGCAAGGCTGGAGGCTGGGGACTAGAGGCGAGGCTGGAGGCTGGGGACTAGAGGCGAGGCTGGAGGCTGGGGACTAGAGGCGAGGCTGGAGGCTGGAGGCTGGAGGCTGGGGACTAGAAGCGAGTCTGGAGACTGGGGACTAGAGGCGAGGCTGGAGGCTGGAGGCTGGTGACAAGAGGCGAGGCTGGAGGCTATGGACTTGAGACGGGGCTGGAGGCTGGGGATTAGCTGCGAGACTGGAGGCTGGGGACTGGAGGTGAGGCTGGAGGCGGGAGTCTGGAGGCTGGAGGCTGGAGGCGGGAGTCTGGAGGCTGGGGACTGGAGGCGAGGCTGGAGGCTGGAGGCTGGGGACTGGAGGCGAGGTTGGAGGCTGGAGGCTGGGGACTGGAGGCGAGGCTGGAGGCTGGAGGCTGGGGACTGGAGGCGAGGCGAGGCTGGAGGCTGGAGGCTTGGGACTAGAGGCGAGGCTGGAGGCTGGAGGCTGGGGACTAGAGGCGAGGCTGGAGGCTGGAGGCTGGAGGCTTGGGACTAGAGGGGAGGCTGGGGAGTAGAGGCGAGGCTGGAGGCTGGGAACTAGAGGCGAGGCTGGAGGCTGGAGGCTGGGGACTGGAGGCGAGGCTGGAGGCTGGAGACTGGAGACCAGAGGTGAGTCTGGAGGCTGGGCAATAGAGGCGAGGCTGGAGGCTGGGGACTAGAGGCGAGGCTGGAGACCGGAGGCTGGGGACTCGAGGCGAGGCTGGAGACCGGAGGCTGGGGACTAGAGGCGAGGCTGGAGGCTGGAGGCTGGGGACTAGAGGCTGGGGGCTGGAGGCTGGAGGCTGGAGGCTGGGGACTAGAGGCTGAGGACTGGAGGCTGGGGACTGGAGGCTGGAGGCGAGGCTGGAGGCTGGAGTCTGGGGACAAGATTTGAGGCTGGAGGCTGGGGACTAGAGGCGAGGCTGGAGGCTGGGGACGAGAGGCGAGGCTGGAGGCTGGGGAATAGAGGCGAGGCTGGAGGCTGGGGAATAGAGGCAAGGCTGGAGGCTGGAGTTTGGGGACTAGATGCGAGGCTGGAGGCTGGAGACTAGAGGCAGGGCTGGAGACCGGAGTCTGGGGACTAAAGACGAGGCTGGGGGCCAGAGGCGAGAATGGAGGGTGGGGACCAGAGGCGAGGCTGGAGGCTGGGGACTTGTGGCGACGCTGGAGGCTGGGGACTAGCGGCGAGGCTGGAGGCTGGAGGCTGGGGACTGGAGGCGAGGCTGGAGGCTGGGGACTGGAGGCGAGGCTGGAGGCTGGGGACTGGAGGCGAGGCTGGAGGCGGGAGGCTGGAGGCTGGGGACTGGAGGCGAGGCAAGAGGCTGGAGGCTGGGGACTGGAGGCGAGGCTGGAGGCTGGAGGCTGGAGGCTGGGGACTGGAGGTGAGGCTGGAGGCTGGGGACTGGAGGCGAGGCGAGGCTGGAGGCTGGAGGCTGGAGGCTGGGGACTAGAGGCGAGGCTGGAGGCTGGAGGCTGGAGGCTGGAGGCTGGGAACTAGAGGCGAGGCTGGAGGCTGGGGACTAGAGGCGAGGCTGGAGGCTGGATGCTGGAGGCTTGGGACTAGAGGGGAGGCTGGGGAGTAGAGGCGAGGCTGGAGGCTGGGATCTAGAGGCAAGGCTGGAGGCTGGGGACGAGAGGCGAGGCTGGAGGCTGGGGAATAGAGGCGAGGCTGGAGGCTGGAGGCTGGGGAATAGAGGCAAGGCTGGAGGCTGGAGTTTGTGGACTAGATGCGAGGCTGGAGGCTGGAGACTACAGGCGGGGCTGGATGCTGGGGATGAGAGGCGGGGCTGGAGTCTGGGGACGAGAGGCGGGGCTGGAGTCTGGGGACGAGAGGCAGGGCTGGAGTCTGGGGACGAGAGGCGGGGCTGGAGTCTGGGGACGAGAGGCGGGGCTGGAGCCTTGGGACTACTGGTGGGGCTGCAGGCTGGGGAATAGAGGTTAGTCTGGAGGCTGGAGGCTGGAGGCTGGGGACTAGAGTCGAGGCTGGAGGCTGGAGGCTGGGGACTAGATGCGGGGCTGGAGACTGGAGTCTGGGGACTAGAGTCGAGGCTGGGGGCCAGAGGCGAGAATGGAGGCTGGGGACTAGAGGCGAGGCTGGAGGCTGGGGACTTGTGGCGACGTTGGAGGCTGGGGACTAGCGGCAAGGCTGGAGGCTGGAGGCTGGGGACTGGAGGCGAGGCTGGAGGCAGGAGGCTGGAGGCTGGGGACTGGAGGCGAGGCTGGTGGCTGGAGGCTGGGGACTGGAGGCGAGGCTGGAGGCTGGAGGCTGGGGACTGGAGGCGAGGCGAGACTGGAGGCTGGAGGCTGGATGCTGGGGACTAGAGGCGAGGCTGGTGGCTGGAGGCTGGGAACTAGAGGCGAGGCTGGAGGCTGGAGGCTGGAGGCTTGGGACAAGAGGGGAGGCTGGGGAGTAGAGGCAAGGCTGGAGGCTGGGATCTAGAGGCAAGGCTGGAGGCTGGGGACTAGAGGCGAGGCTGGGGACTAGAGGCAAGGCTGGAGGCTGGAGGCTGGGGACAAGAGGCGAGGCTGGAGTCTGGGGACTAGAGGCGAGGCTGGAGGCTGGGGACTAGAGGCGAGGCTGGAGGCTGGAGGCTGGGGACAAGAGGCGAGGCTGGAGTCTGGGGACTAGAGGCGAGGCTGGAGGCTGGGGACTAGAGGCGAGGCTGGAGGCTGGGGACTAGAGGCGAGGCTGGGGGCCAGAGGCGAGGATGGAGGCTGGGGACTAGAGGCGAGGCTGGAGGCTGGAGGCTGGGGACTAGAGGCGAGGCTGGAGGCTGGAGGCTGGGGAATAGAGGCGAGGCTGGAGGCTGGGGATTGGAGGCTGGGGACTGGGGACTGGAGGCTAGGGACTGGAGGCTGGAGGCGAGGCTGGAGGCTGGGGACGAGAGGTGAGGCTGGAGGCTGGAGACGAGAGGCGAGGCTGGAGGCTGGGGACTAGAGGCTGGGGAATAGAGGCGAGGCTGGAGGCTGAGGAATAGAGGCGAGGCTGGAGGCTGGGGAATAGAGGCAAGGCTGGAGGCTGGGGAATAGAGGCGAGGCTGGAAGCTGAAGGCTGGGGACTAGAGGTGAGGCTGGAGGCTGGAGGCTGGGGACTAGAGGCGAGGCTGGAGGCTGGAGGCTGGATGCTGGGGACTAGAGGCGAGGCTGGTGGCTGGAGGCTGGGAACTAGAGGCGAGGCTGGAGGCTGGAGGCTGGAGGCTTGGGACAAGAGGGGAGGCTGGGGAGTAGAGGCAAGGCTGGAGGCTGGGATCTAGAGGCAAGGCTGGAGGCTGGGGACTAGAGGCGAGGCTGGGGACTAGAGGCAAGGCTGGAGGCTGGAGGCTGGGGACAAGAGGCGAGGCTGGAGGCTGGGGACTAGAGGCGAGGCTGGAGGCTGGAGGCTGGGGACAAGAGGCGAGGCTGGAGTCTGGGGACTAGAGGCGAGGCTGGAGGCTGGGGACTAGAGGCGAGGCTGGAGGCTGGGGACTAGAGGCGAGGCTGGGGGCCAGAGGCGAGGATGGAGGCTGGGGACTAGAGGCGAGGCTGGAGGCTGGAGGCTGGGGACTAGAGGCGAGGCTGGAGGCTGGAGGCTGGGGAATAGAGGCGAGGCTGGAGGCTGGGGATTGGAGGCTGGGGACTGGGGACTGGAGGCTAGGGACTGGAGGCTGGAGGCGAGGCTGGAGGCTGGGGACGAGAGGCGAGGCTGGAGGCTGGGGACTAGAGGCTGGGGAATAGAGGCGAGGCTGGAGGCTGGAGGCTGAGGAATAGAGGCGAGGATGGAGGCTGGGGACTAGAGGCGAGGCTGGAGGCTGGGGACTAGCGGCGAGGCTGGAGGTTGGAGGCTGGGGACTAGCGGCGAGTCTGGAGGCTGGAGCCTGGCGGCTGGGGACTAGCGTTGAGGCTGGAGGCTGGAGGCTGGGGACTAGAGGCGAGGCTGGAGGCTGGGGACTTGTGGCGACGCCGGAGGCTGGGGATTAGCGGTGAGACTGGAGGCTGGGGATTAGCTGCGAGACTGGAGGCTGGGGACTGGAGGCGAGGCTGGAGGCGGGAGTCTGGAGGCTGGGGACTGGAGGCGAGGCTGGAGGCTGGAGGCTGGGGACTGGAGGCGAGGTTGGAGGCTGGAGGCTGGGGACTGGAGGCGAGGCTGGAGGCTGGAGGCTGGGGACTGGAGGCGAGGCGAGGCTGGAGGCTGGAGGCTTGGGACTAGAGGCGAGGCTGGAGGCTGGAGGCTGGGGACTAGAGGCGAGGCTGGAGGCTGGAGGCTGGAGGCTTGGGACTAGAGGGGAGGCTGGGGAGTAGAGGCGAGGCTGGAGGCTGGGAACTAGAGGCGAGGCTGGAGGCTGGAGGCTGGAGGCTGGGGACTAGAAGCGAGTCTGGAGACTGGGGACTAGAGGCGAGGCTGGAGGCTGGAGGCTGGTGACAAGAGGCGAGGCTGGAGGCTATGGACTAGAGACGGGGCTGGAGGCTGGGGAGCAGAGACGGGGCTGGAGGGTGGGGAGGAGAGGCGGGGCTGGAGTCTGGGGACTAGAGGCGAGGCTGGAGGCTGGGGACAAGAGGTGAGGCTGGAGGCTGGAGGCTGGGGACTAGAGGTGAGGCTGGAGGCTGGGGACTAGCGGCGAGGCTGGAGGCTGGGGACTGGAGGCGAGGCTGGAGGCTGGGGACTAGCGGCGAGGCTGGAGGCTGTGGACTGGAGGCGAGGCTGGAGGCTGGAGGCTGGGAACTGGAGGCGTGGCTGGAGGCTGGAGGCTGGGGACTGGAGGCGAGGCGAGGCTGGGGACTGGAGGCGAGGCGAGGCTGGAGGCTGGAGGCTGGGGACTAGCGGCGAGGCTGGAGGCTGGGGACTAGAGGCGAGGCTGGAGGCTGGGGACAAGAGGTGAGGCTGGAGGCTGGAGGCTGGGTACTAGCGGCGAGGCTGGAGGCTGGGGACTAGCGGCGAGGCTGGAGGCTGGGGAATAGCGGCGAGGATAGAGGCTGGGTACTAGCAGCGAGGCTGGAGGCTGAAGGCTGGGGACTAGCGGCGAGGCTGGAGGCTGGAGACTAGCGGCGAGGCTGCAGGCTTGAGTTTGGGGACTAGAGGCGAGGCTGGAGGCTGGAGGCTGGGTACTGGAGGCGAGGCTGGAGGCTGGGGACTAGAGGCGAGGCTGGAGGCTGGGGACTAGAGGCGAGGCTGGAGACTGGGGACAAGAGGTGAGGCTGGAGGCTGGAGGCTGGGTACTAGCGGCGAGGCTGGAGGCTGGGGACTAGCGGCGAGGCTGGAGGCTGGGGAATAGCGGCGAGGATAGAGGCTGGAGGCTGGGTACTATCAGCGAGGCTGCAGGCTGGAGGCTGGGAACTAGTGGCGAGGCTGGAGGCTGGAGGCTGGAGGCATGGGACTAGAGGGGAGGCTGGGGAGTAGAGGCGAGGCTGGAGGCTGGGAACTAGAGGCAAGGCTGGAGGCTGGGGACTAGAGGCGAGGCTGGAGGCTGGGGACTAGAGGCGAGGCTGGAGGCTGGGGACTAGAGGCGAGGCTGGAGGCTGGAGGCTGGAGGCTGGGGACTAGAAGCGAGTCTGGAGACTGGGGACTAGAGGCGAGGCTGGAGGCTGGAGGCTGGTGACAAGAGGCGAGGCTGGAGGCTATGGACTTGAGACGGGGCTGGAGGCTGGGGATTAGCTGCGAGACTGGAGGCTGGGGACTGGAGGTGAGGCTGGAGGCGGGAGTCTGGAGGCTGGAGGCTGGAGGCGGGAGTCTGGAGGCTGGGGACTGGAGGCGAGGCTGGAGGCTGGAGGCTGGGGACTGGAGGCGAGGTTGGAGGCTGGAGGCTGGGGACTGGAGGCGAGGCTGGAGGCTGGAGGCTGGGGACTGGAGGCGAGGCGAGGCTGGAGGCTGGAGGCTTGGGACTAGAGGCGAGGCTGGAGGCTGGAGGCTGGGGACTAGAGGCGAGGCTGGAGGCTGGAGGCTGGAGGCTTGGGACTAGAGGGGAGGCTGGGGAGTAGAGGCGAGGCTGGAGGCTGGGAACTAGAGGCGAGGCTGGAGGCTGGAGGCTGGGGACTGGAGGCGAGGCTGGAGGCTGGAGACTGGAGACCAGAGGTGAGTCTGGAGGCTGGGCAATAGAGGCGAGGCTGGAGGCTGGGGACTAGAGGCGAGGCTGGAGACCGGAGGCTGGGGACTCGAGGCGAGGCTGGAGACCGGAGGCTGGGGACTAGAGGCGAGGCTGGAGGCTGGAGGCTGGGGACTAGAGGCTGGGGGCTGGAGGCTGGAGGCTGGAGGCTGGGGACTAGAGGCTGAGGACTGGAGGCTGGGGACTGGAGGCTGGAGGCGAGGCTGGAGGCTGGAGTCTGGGGACAAGATTTGAGGCTGGAGGCTGGGGACTAGAGGCGAGGCTGGAGGCTGGGGACGAGAGGCGAGGCTGGAGGCTGGGGAATAGAGGCGAGGCTGGAGGCTGGGGAATAGAGGCAAGGCTGGAGGCTGGAGTTTGGGGACTAGATGCGAGGCTGGAGGCTGGAGACTAGAGGCAGGGCTGGAGACCGGAGTCTGGGGACTAAAGACGAGGCTGGGGGCCAGAGGCGAGAATGGAGGGTGGGGACCAGAGGCGAGGCTGGAGGCTGGGGACTTGTGGCGACGCTGGAGGCTGGGGACTAGCGGCGAGGCTGGAGGCTGGAGGCTGGGGACTGGAGGCGAGGCTGGAGGCTGGGGACTGGAGGCGAGGCTGGAGGCTGGGGACTGGAGGCGAGGCTGGAGGCGGGAGGCTGGAGGCTGGGGACTGGAGGCGAGGCAAGAGGCTGGAGGCTGGGGACTGGAGGCGAGGCTGGAGGCTGGAGGCTGGAGGCTGGGGACTGGAGGTGAGGCTGGAGGCTGGGGACTGGAGGCGAGGCGAGGCTGGAGGCTGGAGGCTGGAGGCTGGGGACTAGAGGCGAGGCTGGAGGCTGGAGGCTGGAGGCTGGAGGCTGGGAACTAGAGGCGAGGCTGGAGGCTGGGGACTAGAGGCGAGGCTGGAGGCTGGATGCTGGAGGCTTGGGACTAGAGGGGAGGCTGGGGAGTAGAGGCGAGGCTGGAGGCTGGGATCTAGAGGCAAGGCTGGAGGCTGGGGACGAGAGGCGAGGCTGGAGGCTGGGGAATAGAGGCGAGGCTGGAGGCTGGAGGCTGGGGAATAGAGGCAAGGCTGGAGGCTGGAGTTTGGGGACTAGATGCGAGGCTGGAGGCTGGAGACTAGAGGCGGGGCTGGAGACCGGAGTCTGGGGACTAGAGACGAGGCTGGGGGCCAGAGGCGAGAATGGAGGGTGGGGACCAGAGGCGAGGCTGGAGGCTGGGGAATAGAGGCGAGTCTGGAGGCTGGGGATTGGAGGCTGGGGACTGGGGACTGGAGGCTGCAGGCGAGGCTGGAGGCTGGGGACGAGAGGCGAGGCTGGAGGCTGGGGACGAGAGGCGAGGCTGGAGGCTGGGGACTAGAAGCTGGGGAATAGAGGCGAGGCTGGAGGCTGGAGGCTGAGGAATAGAGGCGAGGCTGGAGGCTGGAGGCTGGGGAATAGAGGCGAGGCTGGAGGCTGGGGAATAGAGGCAAGGCTGGAGGCTGGGGAATAGAGGCGAGGCTGGAAGCTGAAGGCTGGGGACTAGAGGTGAGGCTGGAGGCTGGAGGCTGGGGACTAGAGGCGAGGCTGGAGGCTGGAGGCTGGGGACTAGAGGCGAGACTGGAGGTTGGAGGCTGGGGACTAGAGGCGAGGCTGGAGGCTGGAGACTAGAGGCGAGGCTGGAGGCTGGAGGCTGGAGGCGGGGGACTAGAGGCGAGGCTGGAGGCTGGGGAATAGCGGCAAGGCTGGAGGCTGGGGAATAGAGGCGAGGCTGGAGGCTGAGGACTAGAGGCGAGGCAGGAGGCTGGAGGCTCCGGACTAGAGGCGAGGCTGGAGGCTGGAGGCTGGGGACTAGAGGTGAGGCTGGATGCTGGAGGCTGGGGACTAGAGGCGAGGCTGGAGGCTGGAGGCTGGGGACTAGAGGCGAGGCTGGAGGCTGGAGGCTGGGGACTAGAGGCGAGGCTGGAGGCTGGGGAATAGAGGCGAGGCTGGAGGCTGGGGAATAGAGGCGAGGCTGGAGGCTGGGGACTGGGGACTGGAGGCTAGGGACTGGAGGCTGGAGGCGAGGCTGGAGGCTGGGGACTAGAGGCTGGGGAATAGAGGCGAGGCTGGAGGCTGGAGGCTGAGGAATAGAGGCGAGGCTGGAGGCTGGGGAATAGAGGCGAGGCTGGAGGCTGTGGACTAGAGACGGGGCTGGAGGCTGGGGAGCAGAGATGGGGCTGGAGGTTGGGGAGGAGAGGCGGGGCTGGAGACTGGGGACTAGAGGCGAGGCTGGAGGCTGGAGGCTGGTGACATGAGGCAAGGCTGGAGGCTGTGGACTAGAGACGGGGCTGGAGGCTGGGGAGCAGAGATGGGGCTGGAGGTTGGGGAGGAGAGGCGGGGCTGGAGTCTGGAGACTACAGGCGGGGCTGGAGGCTGGGGATGAGAGGCGGGGCTGGAGTCTGGGGACGAGAGGCGGGGCTGGAGTCTGGGGACGAGAGGCGGGGCTGGAGTCTGGGGACGAGAGGCGGGGCTGGAGGCTTGGGACTACTGGTGGGGCTGCAGGCTGGGGAATAGAGGTTAGTCTGGAGGCTGGAGGCTGGGGACTAGAGTTGAGGCTGGAGGCTGGAGGCTGGGGACCAGATGCGGGGCTGGAGACCGGAGTCTGGGGACTAGAGACGAGGCTGGGGGCCAGAGGCGAGAATGGAGGCTGGGGACTAGAGGCGAGGCTGGAGGCTGGGGACTTGTGGCGACGTTGGAGCCTGGGGACTAGCGGCGAGGCTGGAGGCTGGAGGCTGGGGACTGGAGGCGAGGCTGGAGGCAGGAGGCTGGAGGCTGGGGACTGGAGGCGAGGCCGGAGGCTGGAGGCTGTGGACTGGAGGCGAGGCTGGAGGCTGGAGGCTGGGGACTGGAGGCGAGGCGAGACTGGAGGCTGGAGGCTAGATGCTGGGGACTAGAGGCGAGGCTGGTGGCTGGAGGCTGGGAACTAGAGGCGAGGCTGGAGGCTGGAGGCTGGAGGCTTGGGACAAGAGGGGAGGCTGGGGAGTAGAGGCAAGGCTGGAGGCTGGGATCTAGAGGCAAGGCTGGAGGCTGGGGACTAGAGGCGAGGCTGGGGACTAGAGGCGAGGCTGGAGGCTGGAGGCTGGGGACAAGAGGCGAGGCTGGAGTCTGGGGACTAGAGGCGAGGCTGGAGGTTGGGGACTAGAGGCGAGGCTGGAGGCTGGAGGCTGGGGGCCAGAGGCGAGGATGGAGGCTGGGGACTAGAGGCGAGGCTGGAGGCTGGGGACTGGAGGCGAGGCTGGAGGCTGGAGGCTGGGGACTAGAGGCGAGGCTGGAGGCTGGGAACTGGAGGCGTGGCTGGAGGCTGGAGGCTGGGGACTGGAGGCGAGGCGAGGCTGGGGACTGGAGGCGAGGCGAGGCTGGAGGCTGGAGGCTGGGGACTAGCGGCGAGGCTGGAGGCTGGGGACTTGCGGCGAGGCTGGAGGCTAGAGGCTGGGGACTAGCGGCGAGGCTGGAGGCTGGGGACTTGCGGCGAGGCTGGAGGCTGGAGGCTGGGGACTAGCGGCAAGGTTGGAGGCTGGAGGCTGGGGACTAGAGGCGAGGCTGGAAGCTGGAGGCTGGGGACTAGAGGCGAGGCTGGAGGCTGGGGACTAGAGGTGAGGCTGGAGGCTGGGGACTAGAGGTGAGGCTGGAGGCTGGGGACTAGAAGCGAGGCTGGAGGCTAGGGACTGGAGGCGAGGCTGGAGTCTGGAGGCTGGGGACTAGAGGCGAGGCTGGAGGCTGGAGACTGGGGACTGGAGGCGAGGCTGGAGACTGGAGACCAGAGGTGAGTCTGGAGGCTGGGGAATAGAGGCGAGGCTGGAGGCTGGGGACTAGAGGCGAGGCTGGAGACCGGAGGCTGGGGACTCGAGGCGAGGCTGGAGACCGGAGGCTGCGGACTAGAGGCGAGGCTGGAGGCTGGGGACTAGAGGCTGGGGGCTGGAGGCTGGAGGCTGGGGACTGGAGGCTGGGGACTGGAGGCTGGGGACTGGAGGCTGGAGGCGAGGCTGGAGGCTGGAGTCTGGGGACAAGATGCGAGGCTGGAGGCTGGGGACTAGAGGCGAGGCTGGAGGCTGGGGAATAGAGGCGAGGCTGGAGGCTGGGGAATAGAGGCAAGGCTGGAGGCTGGAGTTTGGGGACTAGATGCGAGGCTGGAGGCTGGAGACTAGAGGCGGGGCTGGAGACCGGAGTCTGGGGACTAGAGACGAGGCTGGGGGCCAGAGGCGAGAATGGAGGGTGGGGACCAGAGGTGAGTCTGGAGGCTGGGGACTTGTGGCGACGCTGGAGGCTGGGGACTAGCGGCGAGGCTGGAGGCTGGAGGCTGGGGACTGGAGGCGAGGCGAGGCTGGAGGCTGGAGGCTGGGGACTAGAGGCGAGGCTGGAGGCTGGAGGCTGGAGGCTGGGAACTAGAGGCGAGGCTGGAGGCTGGGAACTAGAGGCGAGGCTGGAGGCTGCAGTTTGGGGACTAGAGGGGAGGCTGGAGGCTGGAGGCTGCGGACCAGAGGCGAGGCTGGAGGCTGGGGACGTGGCGACGCTGGAGGCTGGGGACTAGAGGCAAGGGTGGAGGCTGGAGTGTGGGGACTAGAGACGAGGCTGGGGGCCAGAGGCGAGAATGGAGGGTGGGGACCAGAGGCGAGGCTGGAAGCTGGGGACTTGTGGCGACGCTGGAGGCTGGGGACGAGCGGCGAGGCTGGAGGCTGGAGGCTGGCGACTGGAGGCGAGGCTGGAGGCTGGGGACCGGAGGTGAGGCTGGAGGCGGGAGGCTGGAGGCTGGGGACTGGAGGCGAGGCAAGAGGCTGGAGGCTGGGGACTGGAGGCGAGGCTGGAGGCTGGAGGCTGGGGACTGGAGGCGAGGCTGGAGGCTGGGGACTGGAGGCGAGGCGAGGCTGGAGGCTGGAGGCTGGAGGCTGGGGACTAGAGGCGAGGCTGGAGGCTGGAGGCTGGAGGCTGGGAACTAGAGGCGAGGCTGGAGGCTGGATGCTGGAGGCTTGGGACTAGAGGGGAGGCTGGGGAGTAGAGGCGAGGCTGGAGGCTGGGATCTAGAGGCAAGGCTGGAGGCTGGGGACTAGAGGCGAGGCTGGAGGCTGTGGACTAGAAGCGAGGCTGGAGGCTGGAGGCTGGGGACTGGAGGCGAGGTTGGAGGCTGCAGTTTGGGGCCTAGAGGCGAGGCTGGAGGCTGGAGGCTGGGGACTAGAGGCGAGACTGGAGGTGGGGACGTGGCGACGCTGGAGGCTGGGGACTAGCGGCGAGGCTGGAGGCTGGAGGCTGGGGACTGGAGGCGAGGCTGGAGGCTGGGGACTGGAGGCGAGGCTGGAGGCGGGAGGCTGGGGACTGGAGGCGAGGCTGGAGGCTGGAGGCTGGGGACTGGAGGCGAGGCGAGGCTGGAGGCTGGAGGCTGGAGGCTTGGGACTAGAGGTGAGGCTGGAGGCTGGAGGCTGGGGACTAGAGGCGAGGCTGGAGGCTGGAGGCTTGGGACTAGAGGGGAGGCTGGGGAGTAGGGGCGAGGCTGGAGGCTGGGAACTGGAGGCGAGGCTGGAGGCTGGGGACTAGAGGCGAGGCTGGAGGCTGGGGACTAGAGGCGAGGCTGGAGGCTGGGGTCTAGAGGCCAGGCTGGAGGCTGGAGGCTGGGGACTAGAAGCGAGTCTGGAGACTGGGGACTAGAGGCGAGGCTGGAGGCTGGAGGCTGGTGACAAGAGGCGAGGCTGGAGGCTGTGGACTAGAGACGGGGCTGGAGGCTGGGGAGCAGAGACGGGGCAGGGTGGTGGGGAGGAGAGGCGGGGCTGGAGTCTGGGGACGAGAGGCGGGGCTGGAGTCTGGGGACGAGAGGCGGGGCTGGAGTCTGGGGACGAGAGGCGGGGCTGGAGCCTTGGGACTACTGGTGGGGCTGCAGGCTGGGGAATAGAGGTTAGTCTGGAGGCTGGAGGCTGGAGGCTGGGGACTAGAGTCGAGGCTGGAGGCTGGAGGCTGGGGACTAGATGCGGGGCTGGAGACTGGAGTCTGGGGACTAGAGTCGAGGCTGGGGGCCAGAGGCGAGAATGGAGGCTGGGGACTAGAGGCGAGGCTGGAGGCTGGGGACTTGTGGCGACGTTGGAGGCTGGGGACTAGCGGCAAGGCTGGAGGCTGGAGGCTGGGGACTGGAGGCGAGGCTGGAGGCAGGAGGCTGGAGGCTGGGGACTGGAGGCGAGGCTGGTGGCTGGAGGCTGGGGACTGGAGGCGAGGCTGGAGGCTGGAGGCTGGGGACTGGAGGCGAGGCGAGACTGGAGGCTGGAGGCTGGATGCTGGAGGCTGGAGGCTGGATGCTGGGGACTAGAGGCGAGGCTGGTGGCTGGAGGCTGGGAACTAGAGGCGAGGCTGGAGGCTGGAGGCTGGAGGCTTGGGACAAGAGGGGAGGCTGGGGAGTAGAGGCAAGGCTGGAGGCTGGGATCTAGAGGCAAGGCTGGAGGCTGGGGACTAGAGGCGAGGCTGGGGACTAGAGGCAAGGCTGGAGGCTGGAGGCTGGGGACAAGAGGCGAGGCTGGAGTCTGGGGACTAGAGGCGAGGCTGGAGGCTGGGGACTAGAGGCGAGGCTGGAGGCTGGAGGCTGGGGACAAGAGGCGAGGCTGGAGTCTGGGGACTAGAGGCGAGGCTGGAGGCTGGGGACTAGAGGCGAGGCTGGAGGCTGGGGACTAGAGGCGAGGCTGGGGGCCAGAGGCGAGGATGGAGGCTGGGGACTAGAGGCGAGGCTGGAGGCTGGAGGCTGGGGACTAGAGGCGAGGCTGGAGGCTGGAGGCTGGGGAATAGAGGCGAGGCTGGAGGCTGGGGATTGGAGGCTGGGGACTGGGGACTGGAGGCTAGGGACTGGAGGCTGGAGGCGAGGCTGGAGGCTGGGGACGAGAGGTGAGGCTGGAGGCTGGAGACGAGAGGCGAGGCTGGAGGCTGGGGACTAGAGGCTGGGGAATAGAGGCGAGGCTGGAGGCTGAGGAATAGAGGCGAGGCTGGAGGCTGGGGAATAGAGGCAAGGCTGGAGGCTGGGGAATAGAGGCGAGGCTGGAAGCTGAAGGCTGGGGACTAGAGGTGAGGCTGGAGGCTGGAGGCTGGGGACTAGAGGCGAGGCTGGAGGCTGGAGGCTGGATGCTGGGGACTAGAGGCGAGGCTGGTGGCTGGAGGCTGGGAACTAGAGGCGAGGCTGGAGGCTGGAGGCTGGAGGCTTGGGACAAGAGGGGAGGCTGGGGAGTAGAGGCAAGGCTGGAGGCTGGGATCTAGAGGCAAGGCTGGAGGCTGGGGACTAGAGGCGAGGCTGGGGACTAGAGGCAAGGCTGGAGGCTGGAGGCTGGGGACAAGAGGCGAGGCTGGAGTCTGGGGACTAGAGGCGAGGCTGGAGGCTGGGGACTAGAGGCGAGGCTGGAGGCTGGAGGCTGGGGACAAGAGGCGAGGCTGGAGTCTGGGGACTAGAGGCGAGGCTGGAGGCTGGGGACTAGAGGCGAGGCTGGAGGCTGGGGACTAGAGGCGAGGCTGGGGGCCAGAGGCGAGGATGGAGGCTGGGGACTAGAGGCGAGGCTGGAGGCTGGAGGCTGGGGACTAGAGGCGAGGCTGGAGGCTGGAGGCTGGGGAATAGAGGCGAGGCTGGAGGCTGGGGATTGGAGGCTGGGGACTGGGGACTGGAGGCTAGGGACTGGAGGCTGGAGGCGAGGCTGGAGGCTGGGGACGAGAGGCGAGGCTGGAGGCTGGGGACTAGAGGCTGGGGAATAGAGGCGAGGCTGGAGGCTGGAGGCTGAGGAATAGAGGCGAGGATGGAGGCTGGGGACTAGAGGCGAGGCTGGAGGCTGGGGACTAGCGGCGAGGCTGGAGGTTGGAGGCTGGGGACTAGCGGCGAGTCTGGAGGCTGGAGCCTGGCGGCTGGGGACTAGCGTTGAGGCTGGAGGCTGGAGGCTGGGGACTAGAGGCGAGGCTGGAGGCTGGGGACTTGTGGCGACGCCGGAGGCTGGGGATTAGCGGTGAGACTGGAGGCTGGGGATTAGCTGCGAGACTGGAGGCTGGGGACTGGAGGCGAGGCTGGAGGCGGGAGTCTGGAGGCTGGGGACTGGAGGCGAGGCTGGAGGCTGGAGGCTGGGGACTGGAGGCGAGGTTGGAGGCTGGAGGCTGGGGACTGGAGGCGAGGCTGGAGGCTGGAGGCTGGGGACTGGAGGCGAGGCGAGGCTGGAGGCTGGAGGCTTGGGACTAGAGGCGAGGCTGGAGGCTGGAGGCTGGGGACTAGAGGCGAGGCTGGAGGCTGGAGGCTGGAGGCTTGGGACTAGAGGGGAGGCTGGGGAGTAGAGGCGAGGCTGGAGGCTGGGAACTAGAGGCGAGGCTGGAGGCTGGAGGCTGGAGGCTGGGGACTAGAAGCGAGTCTGGAGACTGGGGACTAGAGGCGAGGCTGGAGGCTGGAGGCTGGTGACAAGAGGCGAGGCTGGAGGCTATGGACTAGAGACGGGGCTGGAGGCTGGGGAGCAGAGACGGGGCTGGAGGGTGGGGAGGAGAGGCGGGGCTGGAGTCTGGGGACTAGAGGCGAGGCTGGAGGCTGGGGACAAGAGGTGAGGCTGGAGGCTGGAGGCTGGGGACTAGAGGTGAGGCTGGAGGCTGGGGACTAGCGGCGAGGCTGGAGGCTGGGGACTGGAGGCGAGGCTGGAGGCTGGGGACTAGCGGCGAGGCTGGAGGCTGTGGACTGGAGGCGAGGCTGGAGGCTGGAGGCTGGGAACTGGAGGCGTGGCTGGAGGCTGGAGGCTGGGGACTGGAGGCGAGGCGAGGCTGGGGACTGGAGGCGAGGCGAGGCTGGAGGCTGGAGGCTGGGGACTAGCGGCGAGGCTGGAGGCTGGGGACTAGAGGCGAGGCTGGAGGCTGGGGACAAGAGGTGAGGCTGGAGGCTGGAGGCTGGGTACTAGCGGCGAGGCTGGAGGCTGGGGACTAGCGGCGAGGCTGGAGGCTGGGGAATAGCGGCGAGGATAGAGGCTGGGTACTAGCAGCGAGGCTGGAGGCTGGAGGCTGGGGACTAGCGGCGAGGCTGGAGGCTGGAGACTAGCGGCGAGGCTGCAGGCTTGAGTTTGGGGACTAGAGGCGAGGCTGGAGGCTGGAGGCTGGGTACTGGAGGCGAGGCTGGAGGCTGGGGACTAGAGGCGAGGCTGGAGGCTGGGGACTAGAGGCGAGGCTGGAGACTGGGGACAAGAGGTGAGGCTGGAGGCTGGAGGCTGGGTACTAGCGGCGAGGCTGGAGGCTGGGGACTAGCGGCGAGGCTGGAGGCTGGGGAATAGCGGCGAGGATAGAGGCTGGAGGCTGGGTACTATCAGCGAGGCTGCAGGCTGGAGGCTGGGAACTAGTGGCGAGGCTGGAGGCTGGAGGCTGGAGGCATGGGACTAGAGGGGAGGCTGGGGAGTAGAGGCGAGGCTGGAGGCTGGGAACTAGAGGCAAGGCTGGAGGCTGGGGACTAGAGGCGAGGCTGGAGGCTGGGGACTAGAGGCGAGGCTGGAGGCTGGGGACTAGAGGCGAGGCTGGAGGCTGGAGGCTGGAGGCTGGGGACTAGAAGCGAGTCTGGAGACTGGGGACTAGAGGCGAGGCTGGAGGCTGGAGGCTGGTGACAAGAGGCGAGGCTGGAGGCTATGGACTTGAGACGGGGCTGGAGGCTGGGGATTAGCTGCGAGACTGGAGGCTGGGGACTGGAGGTGAGGCTGGAGGCGGGAGTCTGGAGGCTGGAGGCTGGAGGCGGGAGTCTGGAGGCTGGGGACTGGAGGCGAGGCTGGAGGCTGGAGGCTGGGGACTGGAGGCGAGGTTGGAGGCTGGAGGCTGGGGACTGGAGGCGAGGCTGGAGGCTGGAGGCTGGGGACTGGAGGCGAGGCGAGGCTGGAGGCTGGAGGCTTGGGACTAGAGGCGAGGCTGGAGGCTGGAGGCTGGGGACTAGAGGCGAGGCTGGAGGCTGGAGGCTGGAGGCTTGGGACTAGAGGGGAGGCTGGGGAGTAGAGGCGAGGCTGGAGGCTGGGAACTAGAGGCGAGGCTGGAGGCTGGAGGCTGGGGACTGGAGGCGAGGCTGGAGGCTGGAGACTGGAGACCAGAGGTGAGTCTGGAGGCTGGGCAATAGAGGCGAGGCTGGAGGCTGGGGACTAGAGGCGAGGCTGGAGACCGGAGGCTGGGGACTCGAGGCGAGGCTGGAGACCGGAGGCTGGGGACTAGAGGCGAGGCTGGAGGCTGGAGGCTGGGGACTAGAGGCTGGGGGCTGGAGGCTGGAGGCTGGAGGCTGGGGACTAGAGGCTGAGGACTGGAGGCTGGGGACTGGAGGCTGGAGGCGAGGCTGGAGGCTGGAGTCTGGGGACAAGATTTGAGGCTGGAGGCTGGGGACTAGAGGCGAGGCTGGAGGCTGGGGACGAGAGGCGAGGCTGGAGGCTGGGGAATAGAGGCGAGGCTGGAGGCTGGGGAATAGAGGCAAGGCTGGAGGCTGGAGTTTGGGGACTAGATGCGAGGCTGGAGGCTGGAGACTAGAGGCAGGGCTGGAGACCGGAGTCTGGGGACTAAAGACGAGGCTGGGGGCCAGAGGCGAGAATGGAGGGTGGGGACCAGAGGCGAGGCTGGAGGCTGGGGACTTGTGGCGACGCTGGAGGCTGGGGACTAGCGGCGAGGCTGGAGGCTGGAGGCTGGGGACTGGAGGCGAGGCTGGAGGCTGGGGACTGGAGGCGAGGCTGGAGGCTGGGGACTGGAGGCGAGGCTGGAGGCGGGAGGCTGGAGGCTGGGGACTGGAGGCGAGGCAAGAGGCTGGAGGCTGGGGACTGGAGGCGAGGCTGGAGGCTGGAGGCTGGAGGCTGGGGACTGGAGGTGAGGCTGGAGGCTGGGGACTGGAGGCGAGGCGAGGCTGGAGGCTGGAGGCTGGAGGCTGGGGACTAGAGGCGAGGCTGGAGGCTGGAGGCTGGAGGCTGGAGGCTGGGAACTAGAGGCGAGGCTGGAGGCTGGGGACTAGAGGCGAGGCTGGAGGCTGGATGCTGGAGGCTTGGGACTAGAGGGGAGGCTGGGGAGTAGAGGCGAGGCTGGAGGCTGGGATCTAGAGGCAAGGCTGGAGGCTGGGGACGAGAGGCGAGGCTGGAGGCTGGGGAATAGAGGCGAGGCTGGAGGCTGGAGGCTGGGGAATAGAGGCAAGGCTGGAGGCTGGAGTTTGGGGACTAGATGCGAGGCTGGAGGCTGGAGACTAGAGGCGGGGCTGGAGACCGGAGTCTGGGGACTAGAGACGAGGCTGGGGGCCAGAGGCGAGAATGGAGGGTGGGGACCAGAGGCGAGGCTGGAGGCTGGGGAATAGAGGCGAGTCTGGAGGCTGGGGATTGGAGGCTGGGGACTGGGGACTGGAGGCTGCAGGCGAGGCTGGAGGCTGGGGACGAGAGGCGAGGCTGGAGGCTGGGGACGAGAGGCGAGGCTGGAGGCTGGGGACTAGAAGCTGGGGAATAGAGGCGAGGCTGGAGGCTGGAGGCTGAGGAATAGAGGCGAGGCTGGAGGCTGGAGGCTGGGGAATAGAGGCGAGGCTGGAGGCTGGGGAATAGAGGCAAGGCTGGAGGCTGGGGAATAGAGGCGAGGCTGGAAGCTGAAGGCTGGGGACTAGAGGTGAGGCTGGAGGCTGGAGGCTGGGGACTAGAGGCGAGGCTGGAGGCTGGAGGCTGGGGACTAGAGGCGAGACTGGAGGTTGGAGGCTGGGGACTAGAGGCGAGGCTGGAGGCTGGAGACTAGAGGCGAGGCTGGAGGCTGGAGGCGGGGGACTAGAGGCGAGGCTGGAGGCTGGGGAATAGCGGCAAGGCTGGAGGCTGGGGAATAGAGGCGAGGCTGGAGGCTGAGGACTAGAGGCGAGGCAGGAGGCTGGAGGCTCCGGACTAGAGGCGAGGCTGGAGGCTGGAGGCTGGGGACTAGAGGTGAGGCTGGATGCTGGAGGCTGGGGACTAGAGGCGAGGCTGGAGGCTGGAGGCTGGGGACTAGAGGCGAGGCTGGAGGCTGGAGGCTGGGGACTAGAGGCGAGGCTGGAGGCTGGGGAATAGAGGCGAGGCTGGAGGCTGGGGAATAGAGGCGAGGCTGGAGGCTGGGGACTGGGGACTGGAGGCTAGGGACTGGAGGCTGGAGGCGAGGCTGGAGGCTGGGGACTAGAGGCTGGGGAATAGAGGCGAGGCTGGAGGCTGGAGGCTGAGGAATAGAGGCGAGGCTGGAGGCTGGGGAATAGAGGCGAGGCTGGAGGCTGTGGACTAGAGACGGGGCTGGAGGCTGGGGAGCAGAGATGGGGCTGGAGGTTGGGGAGGAGAGGCGGGGCTGGAGACTGGGGACTAGAGGCGAGGCTGGAGGCTGGAGGCTGGTGACATGAGGCAAGGCTGGAGGCTGTGGACTAGAGACGGGGCTGGAGGCTGGGGAGCAGAGATGGGGCTGGAGGTTGGGGAGGAGAGGCGGGGCTGGAGTCTGGGGACTACAGGCGGGGCTGGAGGCTGGGGATGAGAGGCGGGGCTGGAGTCTGGGGACGAGAGGCGGGGCTGGAGTCTGGGGACGAGAGGCGGGGCTGGAGTCTGGGGACGAGAGGCGGGGGCTGGAGGCTTGGGACTACTGGTGGGGCTGCAGGCTGGGGAATAGAGGTTAGTCTGGAGGCTGGAGGCTGGGGACTAGAGTCGAGGCTGGAGGCTGGAGGCTGGGGACCAGATGCGGGGCTGGAGACCGGAGTCTGGGGACTAGAGACGAGGCTGGGGGCCAGAGGCGAGAATGGAGGCTGGGGACTAGAGGCGAGGCTGGAGGCTGGGGACTTGTGGCGACGTTGGAGCCTGGGGACTAGCGGCGAGGCTGGAGGCTGGAGGCTGGGGACTGGAGGCGAGGCTGGAGGCAGGAGGCTGGAGGCTGGGGACTGGAGGCGAGGCCGGAGGCTGGAGGCTGTGGACTGGAGGCGAGGCTGGAGGCTGGAGGCTGGGGACTGGAGGCGAGGCGAGACTGGAGGCTGGAGGCTAGATGCTGGGGACTAGAGGCGAGGCTGGTGGCTGGAGGCTGGGAACTAGAGGCGAGGCTGGAGGCTGGAGGCTGGAGGCTTGGGACAAGAGGGGAGGCTGGGGAGTAGAGGCAAGGCTGGAGGCTGGGATCTAGAGGCAAGGCTGGAGGCTGGGGACTAGAGGCGAGGCTGGGGACTAGAGGCGAGGCTGGAGGCTGGAGGCTGGGGACAAGAGGCGAGGCTGGAGTCTGGGGACTAGAGGCGAGGCTGGAGGTTGGGGACTAGAGGCGAGGCTGGAGGCTGGAGGCTGGGGGCCAGAGGCGAGGATGGAGGCTGGGGACTAGAGGCGAGGCTGGAGGCTGGGGACTGGAGGCGAGGCTGGAGGCTGGAGGCTGGGGACTAGAGGCGAGGCTGGAGGCTGGGAACTGGAGGCGTGGCTGGAGGCTGGAGGCTGGGGACTGGAGGCGAGGCGAGGCTGGGGACTGGAGGCGAGGCGAGGCTGGAGGCTGGAGGCTGGGGACTAGCGGCGAGGCTGGAGGCTGGGGACTTGCGGCGAGGCTGGAGGCTAGAGGCTGGGGACTAGCGGCGAGGCTGGAGGCTGGGGACTTGCGGCGAGGCTGGAGGCTGGAGGCTGGGGACTAGCGGCAAGGTTGGAGGCTGGAGGCTGGGGACTAGAGGCGAGGCTGGAAGCTGGAGGCTGGGGACTAGAGGCGAGGCTGGAGGCTGGGGACTAGAGGTGAGGCTGGAGGCTGGGGACTAGAGGTGAGGCTGGAGGCTGGGGACTAGAAGCGAGGCTGGAGGCTAGGGACTGGAGGCGAGGCTGGAGTCTGGAGGCTGGGACTAGAGGCGAGGCTGGAGGCTGGAGACTGGGGACTGGAGGCGAGGCTGGAGACTGGAGACCAGAGGTGAGTCTGGAGGCTGGGGAATAGAGGCGAGGCTGGAGGCTGGGGACTAGAGGCGAGGCTGGAGACCGGAGGCTGGGGACTCGAGGCGAGGCTGGAGACCGGAGGCTGCGGACTAGAGGCGAGGCTGGAGGCTGGGGACTAGAGGCTGGGGGCTGGAGGCTGGAGGCTGGGGACTGGAGGCTGGGGACTGGAGGCTGGGGACTGGAGGCTGGAGGCGAGGCTGGAGGCTGGAGTCTGGGGACAAGATGCGAGGCTGGAGGCTGGGGACTAGAGGCGAGGCTGGAGGCTGGGGAATAGAGGCGAGGCTGGAGGCTGGGGAATAGAGGCAAGGCTGGAGGCTGGAGTTTGGGGACTAGATGCGAGGCTGGAGGCTGGAGACTAGAGGCGGGGCTGGAGACCGGAGTCTGGGGACTAGAGACGAGGCTGGGGGCCAGAGGCGAGAATGGAGGGTGGGGACCAGAGGTGAGTCTGGAGGCTGGGGACTTGTGGCGACGCTGGAGGCTGGGGACTAGCGGCGAGGCTGGAGGCTGGAGGCTGGGGACTGGAGGCGAGGCGAGGCTGGAGGCTGGAGGCTGGGGACTAGAGGCGAGGCTGGAGGCTGGAGGCTGGAGGCTGGGAACTAGAGGCGAGGCTGGAGGCTGGGAACTAGAGGCGAGGCTGGAGGCTGCAGTTTGGGGACTAGAGGGGAGGCTGGAGGCTGGAGGCTGCGGACCAGAGGCGAGGCTGGAGGCTGGGGACGTGGCGACGCTGGAGGCTGGGGACTAGAGGCAAGGGTGGAGGCTGGAGTGTGGGGACTAGAGACGAGGCTGGGGGCCAGAGGCGAGAATGGAGGGTGGGGACCAGAGGCGAGGCTGGAAGCTGGGGACTTGTGGCGACGCTGGAGGCTGGGGACGAGCGGCGAGGCTGGAGGCTGGAGGCTGGCGACTGGAGGCGAGGCTGGAGGCTGGGGACTGGAGGTGAGGCTGGAGGCGGGAGGCTGGAGGCTGGGGACTGGAGGCGAGGCAAGAGGCTGGAGGCTGGGGACTGGAGGCGAGGCTGGAGGCTGGAGGCTGGGGACTGGAGGCGAGGCTGGAGGCTGGGGACTGGAGGCGAGGCGAGGCTGGAGGCTGGAGGCTGGAGGCTGGGGACTAGAGGCGAGGCTGGAGGCTGGAGGCTGGAGGCTGGGAACTAGAGGCGAGGCTGGAGGCTGGATGCTGGAGGCTTGGGACTAGAGGGGAGGCTGGGGAGTAGAGGCGAGGCTGGAGGCTGGGATCTAGAGGCAAGGCTGGAGGCTGGGGACTAGAGGCGAGGCTGGAGGCTGTGGACTAGAAGCGAGGCTGGAGGCTGGAGGCTGGGGACTGGAGGCGAGGTTGGAGGCTGCAGTTTGGGGCCTAGAGGCGAGGCTGGAGGCTGGAGGCTGGGGACTAGAGGCGAGACTGGAGGTGGGGACGTGGCGACGCTGGAGGCTGGGGACTAGCGGCGAGGCTGGAGGCTGGAGGCTGGGGACTGGAGGCGAGGCTGGAGGCTGGGGACTGGAGGCGAGGCTGGAGGCGGGAGGCTGGGGACTGGAGGCGAGGCTGGAGGCTGGAGGCTGGGGACTGGAGGCGAGGCGAGGCTGGAGGCTGGAGGCTGGAGGCTTGGGACTAGAGGTGAGGCTGGAGGCTGGAGGCTGGGGACTAGAGGCGAGGCTGGAGGCTGGAGGCTTGGGACTAGAGGGGAGGCTGGGGAGTAGAGGCGAGGCTGGAGGCTGGGAACTGGAGGCGAGGCTGGAGGCTGGGGACTAGAGGCGAGGCTGGAGGCTGGGGACTAGAGGCGAGGCTGGAGGCTGGGGTCTAGAGGCCAGGCTGGAGGCTGGAGGCTGGGGACTAGAAGCGAGTCTGGAGACTGGGGACTAGAGGCGAGGTTGGAGGCTGGAGGCTGGTGACAAGAGGCGAGGCTGGAGGCTGTGGACTAGAGACGGGGCTGGAGGCTGGGGAGCAGAGACGGGGCAGGGTGGTGGGGAGGAGAGGCGGGGCTGGAGTCTGGGGACGAGAGGCGGGGCTGGAGTCTGGGGACGAGAGGCGGGGCTGGAGTCTGGGGACGAGAGGCGGGGCTGGAGCCTTGGGACTACTGGTGGGGCTGCAGGCTGGGGAATAGAGGTTAGTCTGGAGGCTGGAGGCTGGAGGCTGGGGACTAGAGTCGAGGCTGGAGGCTGGAGGCTGGGGACTAGATGCGGGGCTGGAGACTGGAGTCTGGGGACTAGAGTCGAGGCTGGGGGCCAGAGGCGAGAATGGAGGCTGGGGACTAGAGGCGAGGCTGGAGGCTGGGGACTTGTGGCGACGTTGGAGGCTGGGGACTAGCGGCAAGGCTGGAGGCTGGAGGCTGGGGACTGGAGGCGAGGCTGGAGGCAGGAGGCTGGAGGCTGGGGACTGGAGGCGAGGCTGGTGGCTGGAGGCTGGGGACTGGAGGCGAGGCTGGAGGCTGGAGGCTGGGGACTGGAGGCGAGGCGAGACTGGAGGCTGGAGGCTGGATGCTGGAGGCTGGAGGCTGGATGCTGGGGACTAGAGGCGAGGCTGGTGGCTGGAGGCTGGGAACTAGAGGCGAGGCTGGAGGCTGGAGGCTGGAGGCTTGGGACAAGAGGGGAGGCTGGGGAGTAGAGGCAAGGCTGGAGGCTGGGATCTAGAGGCAAGGCTGGAGGCTGGGGACTAGAGGCGAGGCTGGGGACTAGAGGCAAGGCTGGAGGCTGGAGGCTGGGGACAAGAGGCGAGGCTGGAGTCTGGGGACTAGAGGCGAGGCTGGAGGCTGGGGACTAGAGGCGAGGCTGGAGGCTGGAGGCTGGGGACAAGAGGCGAGGCTGGAGTCTGGGGACTAGAGGCGAGGCTGGAGGCTGGGGACTAGAGGCGAGGCTGGAGGCTGGGGACTAGAGGCGAGGCTGGGGGCCAGAGGCGAGGATGGAGGCTGGGGACTAGAGGCGAGGCTGGAGGCTGGAGGCTGGGGACTAGAGGCGAGGCTGGAGGCTGGAGGCTGGGGAATAGAGGCGAGGCTGGAGGCTGGGGATTGGAGGCTGGGGACTGGGGACTGGAGGCTAGGGACTGGAGGCTGGAGGCGAGGCTGGAGGCTGGGGACGAGAGGTGAGGCTGGAGGCTGGAGACGAGAGGCGAGGCTGGAGGCTGGGGACTAGAGGCTGGGGAATAGAGGCGAGGCTGGAGGCTGAGGAATAGAGGCGAGGCTGGAGGCTGGGGAATAGAGGCAAGGCTGGAGGCTGGGGAATAGAGGCGAGGCTGGAAGCTGAAGGCTGGGGACTAGAGGTGAGGCTGGAGGCTGGAGGCTGGGGACTAGAGGCGAGGCTGGAGGCTGGAGGCTGGATGCTGGGGACTAGAGGCGAGGCTGGTGGCTGGAGGCTGGGAACTAGAGGCGAGGCTGGAGGCTGGAGGCTGGAGGCTTGGGACAAGAGGGGAGGCTGGGGAGTAGAGGCAAGGCTGGAGGCTGGGATCTAGAGGCAAGGCTGGAGGCTGGGGACTAGAGGCGAGGCTGGGGACTAGAGGCAAGGCTGGAGGCTGGAGGCTGGGGACAAGAGGCGAGGCTGGAGTCTGGGGACTAGAGGCGAGGCTGGAGGCTGGGGACTAGAGGCGAGGCTGGAGGCTGGAGGCTGGGGACAAGAGGCCGAGGCTGGAGTCTGGGGACTAGAGGCGAGGCTGGAGGCTGGGGACTAGAGGCGAGGCTGGAGGCTGGGGACTAGAGCGAGGCTGGGGGCCAGAGGCGAGGATGGAGGCTGGGGACTAGAGGCGAGGCTGGAGGCTGGAGGCTGGGGACTAGAGGCGAGGCTGGAGGCTGGAGGCTGGGGAATAGAGGCGAGGCTGGAGGCTGGGGATTGGAGGCTGGGGACTGGGGACTGGAGGCTAGGGACTGGAGGCTGGAGGCGAGGCTGGAGGCTGGGGACGAGAGGCGAGGCTGGAGGCTGGGGACTAGAGGCTGGGGAATAGAGGCGAGGCTGGAGGCTGGAGGCTGAGGAATAGAGGCGAGGATGGAGGCTGGGGACTAGAGGCGAGGCTGGAGGCTGGGGACTAGCGGCGAGGCTGGAGGTTGGAGGCTGGGGACTAGCGGCGAGTCTGGAGGCTGGAGCCTGGCGGCTGGGGACTAGCGTTGAGGCTGGAGGCTGGAGGCTGGGGACTAGAGGCGAGGCTGGAGGCTGGGGACTTGTGGCGACGCCGGAGGCTGGGGATTAGCGGTGAGACTGGAGGCTGGGGATTAGCTGCGAGACTGGAGGCTGGGGACTGGAGGCGAGGCTGGAGGCGGGAGTCTGGAGGCTGGGGACTGGAGGCGAGGCTGGAGGCTGGAGGCTGGGGACTGGAGGCGAGGTTGGAGGCTGG